>NC_092089.1:34184198-34439198 GCF_045679555.1 Salvelinus alpinus | reverse complement strand
ATCTCTGTTCAGATATGGAGTCAGATACCCTCTGCGTTGGGACAGGATAGAGATTTCAATACAGACACAATAGCATTACATTATCACGGAAGGAGAAAACACAAATACTACTTTGAACGGCCCCTGAGAGGTTGAGGAGAGAGAGAAAAACAACGGATGAACTCTATGGGGCCACAGATGGTGTTGTATAATCTAAAAAGTACATAAAGGGGAGTAAAACTGAGCGTGGAGGTTAAGCCATTTTAATAGCTGTGAGCAACCAGAGTCTGTGATGAGGACCATAATCAGTAGGAGATGAATGACTTATGCATCAGATGTTTCCCTAACTCAATAAATTGAGTCTGCCACACGAGTGTCATTAAAGTGATTCAACAATGGGATATCAAACGTCACATATCAATTATTTTTAATCGAGTGATAGTCTTATCTATCTGTGTGAATATTCACACAGATAGATAAGACTCATCGCTGTGAATATTCATGCGACGGTGCTTCTCGAGGTTAAAGAAATTGGTATGCACCCGGCAATGTTTAGACAACGTTATGCAAACATGAAAGGACATCTGTCATAGCCACACATGACAAGTCCATTTGTGACTAAGTTGTTGCAATGCAATGCAAATAACAGCCGGCCTCGCCGTTAACAGTTAGCTAGCCGGCGCTAGCACAACAAAACCACCATGATGTTTCAGGATGACAGTGTTGAGGCGATGGCGTTGCACGGAAGAGAACGTACAGCTGGGTGACTGGTTGTGACAGGTGTCATGTTCTTCCCATGAGTCACGATACTGAATCAAAGACCTTTATGCTGAATGGTTCATGTAAAGTGCAACCTAACTTGTCACATCAAAGAAAAATGCTCTACATCTGGGTTTATGCTGTGGCCTTCCATTCAGACATGTATTGAGAGAGAGGGGGGGGGGGGGGAGATGGAGATGGAAAGCGAGAGAAGGATACAAAGAGAGAGAGAGAAATGGAGAGAGAGGGAGATTAATAGAAATAGAGAGAGTGATACAAGGCTGCATGAAAAGGATTAACATCACATTATGACAGAGCTGTCAGATGCCTTCAAGACCAAAACAGCATTTATTCTGTTTCTTTAGCCTTTAAGAGATTTAATCTCCATGAAGACCCGCCTCAGAAAGACTGATGGGTGTTTCTGATTCCTTTAAAGCTTTCGATATTAACTCTGATCCAGACATTAATTTACCACAACCATGAAAGCAACATGCAGGCACATGCTTTGGCAGAGATGAATGAAATGGTGACAGCTTCTGTACTGATCCAGGATCAGTTTACCCTCCGCAACTCCTAACCCTGTTATAGTCCAAGGTACACACAGACTCTTTGAATTGCCAGGTTGTCATTGTACATTACAAGTTGTGCTTTATTGAGCTGGTCAATAATCTAGAACAATGTTAATATTTTAAACCCTTTTGGGGTCCCAGAGTGAATATTTCAAAACTTCACGGGGTGTTCGAATTTGTCACGGGAATACCGAGAACCCCGAGCCTCTCTACAATCCCAACTATGGTTGAATAGGTTTTTAATGAATAACATCAGATCATTTTCCACCCAGAGATAATCTTCCCCTTAACTCTAATTCACCTGTAGATAAATCTCACCTTCCTTAAATCAAGTCAACGTCACTGTAAAATCCATCTACCCATCTTGTTCAATTATATTTCGCCTGTCCTTATTTCAAAGCCAGCCCAATGGGCACAGACGTCAGTTCAACGTCTAGCTTTGATTTACATTTTGGTTGAGTTGTCAACTATTGTGAATTCAACGTGAATTCAACAACAACAAAAATGTACCATGTTATGAGATTTAGGTTAAATGTTGGGTGAAAAACAATTTGAAATTCCCTGACGTTGAATATCGTTTTGCAAATGCTATCAGTTCTCCACGCTCATTCAACGTCATCACATAAAGATATTTTGTTGAAATGACGTGGAAACAACGTTGATTCAACCAGTTTTTGCCCAGTGGGAGTGGTCTAGACCACATAAACATGGCTGCTTGTTCATTACAAGTGGTCCTGTCTCCAGTGAGACACACTATCTCAGCCTCCCCAGAACAGATGTACTGGAAAGCAAGCATCGCTCATGTTTATTTATGTTAGGCCAATATAGACCAGAGGTGCTGTCTCCCTTTCTCTCCTTTTTTCTCTCCCTCCCCGTCACTCTCTCTGTCTCTCTGCCCTCCCTCCCTCGCTCTCTCTCTGTCCTCCCTTCTTCTCTCTCCATCTCTCTCTCTCTTTCTCTCCCTCTCGCTATCCCTCCCTCTCTCTCTGTCCTCCCTTCTTCTCTCTCCATCCCTCTCTCTCTTTCCCTCCCTCTCTCTCTGTCTCTTTCTCACTCTGAAGAAGTGAGTTACAGCAGCAATCTGCTGGTTTGACCAGCCCTCCACCTGTCTGTCTGTCTGCCTGTCTGTCAGGGTCTCGCACTATGCTCTGTGTGGTTTATTTACCGGAACTCTCTGGACAAAAACGGAGACACAACAACCAGGCTAACAGCCAAACTCACACACGTAAGCACACATACAAATACACATAAACACACACACACCAGTGGAGGCTCCTCAGAGGAGGAAGGGGAGCGAATTTCAGAAAAATATAAATAGTGAAACATTAACAAAGTTGTTGTTTTTAGATAAAACTATAGTAAATATATTCACATTACCAAATAATTGATTAAACACACTGTTTTGCAATGAGGTCTACAGTAGCCTCAACAGCACTCTGTAGGGTAGCACCATGGTGTAGCCGGAGGACAGCTAGTTCCCGTCCTCCTCTGGGTACATTGACTTCGATACCAAACCTAGGAGACTCATGGTTCTCACCCCCTTCCATAGACTTACACAGTAATTATGACGACATCCGGAGGACATCCTTCAACCTATCAGAGCTCTTGCAATATGAACTGACATGTTGTCCATCCAATAAAAGGATCCGATAATGAATCTAGTACTGAAAGCATAAGTTACAGCTAGCTAACACTACAGTGCATAAAGTGTGGAGAGTAGTTAACTCATAAGAGAGAGAAAGACAATAGTTTAAAAGATTTGAACAAATTAATTTTGTCAACAATTAAGGAAAAGCAGCAGCAAAAGAGAGTGAGAGAGCTAGCTAGCTATATTTAGTTGTATTTTTTTCCTTCTTAGTTTACCTTTCACTTACTTACAGTAGCTAATGCAGCTAATTTAGCGTACTCAACAACCTGACTCAAAAAGAGAAGAATGCTATGTATTTTAGCTAGCTGGCTTACACTGAAGTCCACAAGCGAAGGGAAAAGGTGAGAGGAGGAGAGCACGTAGATGCAAGAAGGAATTATACAACAAGCAAAGTGATGATTCTATATGTGGCTGCTATGAAAGTGAACTCTGTGTGCAGGTGATCAGGGGTGTATTCATTAAATGTTGCAAAACATTTCTAAAAAGGAATCAAACGGAATGAAACAGGGAGGGACCTACCTGAATTTCTCCAATAGAAACTCTCGTCTTAGTTGCAAAACGGAACATTTTGCAACTGTTTGTACTAATTATTACAACCCAGATCAGCTAAATGCAGGCAAGAGTGCGCAAGACGGTAATGAATGTGTTACTGTCTGTCACCTTGATTACTCAAATTTGTCTCTTGTACTGTGCCCCTACGTTATAAACATTTATAAACATTTGTAGGCTAGGTTGTGGCAACCTCATGATGGGTATAGGGAACATGTGAGTATCATGTAGTAGTTACATTGAGCTGGGTGAATGGAATATGAATGACAGTCATCAAATATGCTGTAATAGAAATAAGGCAATGCTCATAAAAAATAAATTGTCCTCCCTAATCTTGAATGGCACCAACCGCCACTAACACTATTTGGTTTGTTCCTTTGCTTGTTTTCTCTCTGTCCCTCTTTCTCTCTATCTACCTTCATCTCTTGTTTTCTCTCTGTCCCTCTTTCTCTCTTCTTCATCTCTTGTCTGCTCTGTCTCTCTTGTTCTCTCTACCTTCATCTCTTGCTCTACCGCTTTCTACATCTGTATCCCACTGTTTCTCTCCTATCTCCCTGTCTATCACCCTCTATCTATCACTCCTAATCCTCTGTTCCCGTGAGAAAGTGCAGGTCTGGGGTCTGGAGGTGGTCTGGGGTGGCAGGCAGGCAGGCAGGCAGGCAGGCAGGCAGGCAGGCAGGCAGGCAGGCAGGCAGGCAGGCAGTGGGTTGGATCAGAAAGGAGGTTAGTTAACTGCAGCCTGGTGGTGGGAGCTGTAAACTGGGACTGTACTCCACTACTCCACCTCTCTCCACAGGCTCTTCGATCCTGATGGCTAATCAATGTGTTTGGATTTCCCCCTGTGACCACGGCCCAGTGGGCCTGAAAGAGGTGAGCCACCGCCAGGCTTTACTCCCCTCCAGCAGTGACTGAGAAACACAGTGAGAAACAAAGCCACCACTAAACTGGGCAGATTAGACAGATACTCTAAGACTTAACTCCTTTTTGCTCAGCTGTTGCTTCCTTTCTCTCTTGTCTCTCGCTCTTGCTTTTCATTCACACAATATTTTCTTCAAAACTTGATCTCCATCTAGGCCCATCTCTCCGCCCTCCTGCTTCTCAGTCCCTACCCATATGACCCCTAGGATATTCCACAGAGTAATAAAGAAAAGGTTTCATGGGGATGCCCATGGTCTAACAATGCAGAGCGTTTTTTGGCACAGCTGAGTAAGTTCTTGTGATGCTACTTGCTAATGTTTGTTTGGGCTGCACTATGACAGTATCAGTTAGGTTGGCTTTCTTGGGTGTGATGCACTATGACAGTATCAGTTAGGTTGGCGTTCTTGGGTGTGATGCACTATGACAGTATCAGTTAGGTTGGCTTTCTTGGGTGTGATGCACAATGACAGTATCAGTTAGGTTGGCTTTCTTGGGTGTGATGCACAATGACAGTATCCGTTAGGTTGGCTTTCTTGGGTGTGATACACTATGACAGTATCAGTTAGGTTGGCTTTCTTGGGTGTGATGCACAATGACAGTATCAGTTAGGTTGGCTTTCTTGGGTGTGATGCACAATGACAGTATCAGTTAAGTTGGCTTTCTTGGGTGTGATGCACAATGACAGTATCAGTTAGGTTGGCTTTCTTGGGTGTGATGCTCAATGACAGTATCAGTTAGGTTGGCTTTCTTGGGTGTGATGCACAATGACAGTATCAGTTAGGTTGGCTTTCTTGGGTGTGATGCACAATGACAGTATCAGTTAGGTTGGCTTTCTTGGGTGTGATGCACAATGACAGTATCAGTTAGGTTGGCTTTCTTGGGTGTGATGCACAATGACAGCATCAGTTAGGTTGGCTTTCTTGGGTGTGATGCACAATGACAGTATCAGTCAAATTGGCTTTCTTGGGTGTGATGCACAATGACAGTATCAGTTAGGTTGGCTTTCTTGGGTGTGATGCACTATGACAGTATCAGTTAGGTTGGCTTTCTTGGGTGTGATGCACAATGACAGCATCAGTTAGTGTAACGGCTGTCGTAGTCGTTCTCCTCCTCAGACGAGGAGGAGCATGGATCGGACCAAGATGCAGAGTAGTTAGTGTTCATATTTTAATGAAAAATCAACAAAACACTTCAAAATACAAAACCAACAAAACCAACAAACGTGACAAACCCGAAACAGTCCTGTGTGGCCCAAACACAGTCACAGGAACACACACCCACCAAACACAAGTGAAACCCAGGCTGCCTAAGTATGATTCTCAATCAGGGACAACGATTGACAGCTGTCTCTGATTGAGAATCATACCAGGCCGAACACCAAATCCCAACATAGAAAATCAACCATAGACCAACCCACCCAACTCACGCCCTGACCAACTAAAATAAATACAAGACAAAGGAAAACAGGTCAGGAACGTGACAGTTAGGTTGGCTTTCTTGGGTGTGATGCACAATGACAGTATCAGTTAGGTTGGCTTTCTTGGGTGTGATGCACAATGACAGTATCAGTTAGGTTGGCTTTCTTGGGTGTGATGCACAATGACAGTATCAGTTAGGTTGGCTTTCTTGGGTGTGATGCACAATGACAGTATCAGTTAGGTTGGCTTTCTTGGGTGTGATGCACAATGACAGTATCAGTTAGGTTGGCTTTCTTGGGTGTGATGCACAATGACAGTATCAGTTAGGTTGGCTTTCTTGGGTTTCCTCTGATCCCGAGCGGCAAGCGGTACCGGAGAGCCAAGTCTAGGACCAAAAGGCTCCTTAACAGCTTCTACCCCCAAGCCATAAGACTGCTTAACAATTAATAAAATCGCCACTGGACAATTTACATTGACCCTCCCTTTTGTACACTGCTGCTACTCGCTGTTTATTATCTATGCATAGTCATTTCACCCCTACCTACATGTACAAATTACCTCAACTAACCTGTACCCCCCACACTGACTCGGTACCCCCTGTATATAGCCTCGTTATTGTTATTCTTACGGTGTTACTTTGAATATTTTTTTTAAACTTGAGTCTATTTGGTAAATATTTTTCTTAACTCTTCTTGAACTGCACTGTTGGTTAAGGGCCTGTAAATAAGCATTTCACAGTAAGGTCTACACTTGTTGTAGTCGGCGCATGTGACAAATAAAGTTTGATTTGATTTGATTCCAAATTGTTTTGGCTGTAGGCTATTGGCTGTGGGTGCCTGTGTCTGTGTACCTGTGTCTGTGTACCTGTATGTGGATGTATGACCATATAACTAGAGTATATACTGTACCTAGATGAAGTCAATCTGGGGATACTAGATCTTGCTTTTTGTACCCCGCAATACCAGATAGGTCAAAGGTGGGTACGGTGTCAGGGCAGGCAAAGGGTCAAAACCGGTAGGACTAGAAAAAACAGAGACTAGGAAAAACAGGAACACGGGGGAAAAATGCTGGTTGACTTGACAAGACAAGACGAACTGGCAACAGACAGACAGAAGACACCGGTATAAACACACAGGGAATAATGGGAACAAATGGGAGACACCTGGTGGGGGGTGGAGACAAGCACAAGACAGGTGAAACAGATCAGGGAGTGACAAAAACGGCATATACAGTATCTGACAGGCCTTCCCACTTCCTCTGTCATGAAGCACTGGATATCCAATATTACCCCTCGATACTGTACCATCGATTTCTCCTATAGATCTACGGAGTATCGTATTGTGAATACTGGATACCTCTATACCAATAACTTGAATCAAATGATGCTCAGTGACTGACTTAGACTGAAATAGGTTCCGGTACAGATTTTGGGTGCAGGTACTGTTTATATTTAGCTGCAGGAGCTTAAGCAGTAGAACATTTGAGGTGCCGGTACTCAGCTCCGGTGAACTCCTGCCCAAGTCAAGCACTGCTGATACTGTATACCTCTATACCAGCATCATGAATCAACTGATACTGGATACCTCTATACCAGCATCATGAATCAACTGATACTGGATACCTCCATACCAGCATCATGAATCAACTGATACTGGATACCTCTATACCAGCATCATGAATCAACTGATACTGGATACCTCTATACCAGCATCATGAATCAACTGATACTGGATACCTCCATACCAGCATCATGAATCAACTGATACTGGATACCTCCATACCAGCATCATGAATCAACTGATACTGGATACCTCTATACCAACATCATGAATCAACTGATACTGGATACCTCCATACCAGCATCATGAATCAACTGATGCTGGATACCTCCATACCAGCATCATGAATCAACTGATACTGGATACCTCCATACCAGCATCATGAATCAACTGATACTAGATACCTCCATACCAGCATCATGAATCAACTGATAATGGATACCTCCATACCAGCATCATAAATCAACTGATACTGGATACCTCTATACCAGCATCATGAATCAACTGATACTGGATACCTCTATACCAGCATCATGAATCAACTGATACTGGATACCTCCATACCAGCATCATGAATCAACTGATACTGGATACCTCCATACCAGCATCATGAATCAACTGATACTGGATACCTCCATACCAGCATCATGAATCAACTGATACTGGATACCTCCATACCAGCATCATGAATCAACTGATACTGGATACCCCTATACAAGCATCATGGATCAACTGATACCTATCATGACACAAGGCTAGACCCAGATGCAGACACAGGAGGCAGATAGTTGGAGTCTTTCAATATGTATTAATCCAATAGGGTAAGGCAAGAGAATGGTCGTGGACAGGCAAAAGGGTCTAAACCAGTTCAGAGTCCAAAAGGTACCGAAGGGCAGGCAGAATCAAGGTCAGAGCAGGCAGGATGATCAGGCAGGCGGGAAAGTAGTCCAGAGACAAGCAGGGGTCAAAACCTGGAAGACTATCAAAAAGAGAATAGCAAAAGGAGATCGGGAAAAACACGCTGGTTGACTTGACTAACATACAAGACGAACTGGCACAGAGAGACAGGAATCACAGGGGAAAATACACTGGGGGAAATAAGTGACACCTGGAGGAGGTGGAGACAATCACAGGAACAGGTGAAACAGATCAGGGCGTGACAGATACTTATATACCAGCATCTTGAATCAACTGATCCTGGATACCTCTATACCAGCATCATTAATCAACTGATCCTGGATACCTCTATACCAGCATCATTAATCAACTGATCCTGGATACCTCTATACCAGCATCATTAATCAATACAGTCACTGTCCTACATGGATGAAATGCATCCAAGGTGGACTTTGCGCAGCAGGTTTTCTACATTGCAGCAGGTTTTCTACATTGCAGCAGGTTTTCTACATTGCAGCAGGTTTTCTACATTGCAGCAGGTTTTCTACATTGCAGCAGGTTTTCTACATGTCCCAACAGGTGCTCACTGATGTTTTGACAAAACAAATCAATGAGTTTTTCTTCCAGGCAGGAGAACACTGCATTGATGACCCAGGCTTACCAACACACACTCTCTCTGCAGCTACACACACACACACACACACACACACACACACACACACACTCACTTTATTAGTCCATCTATCCCTTGACTCGAACACACAGTTGAGTTTAGATGGCATTTGTGGTAGTGAATGAATTGAGATAACCGCCCGCATAGCCCATACCATGTATCAACTGTTTTGAGACCTGTATGCCTGTATAATACAATCCAGCATTATTATCATTACACCACTCCATTATAACTAGGTTGAGTTACCTCCATCTCATGAAAGGTACATTGCTTTGTCCTATTGAAAAGCACTAGAGAAAGGCAATCCATTAGGTTTTGTTCTACCACTTCAATAGAACTGGAAGTGTAGTGGTACTGCAGGCTCCCTGGTACAACCAGTGGTGTTCACTAAATAGCCCCTGATTGGAGTGACTCATCAGTGTGGCCTCAGTGTTCAAGAGCAAAAACGTAGCGAGAGCGGGGTTAGGAATAGAGAGAGCTCACAAGGAATAACACTTGTCAAACAAAACAGGATGAAGCCAAGGGATGCTGAAGTGCCTCAGTGGAAGCAAACATTCTTAAAGGCTTTTCATTATAACCATTGAAATGAGCACAAGGAGTACATCCTTGGGTTTGTAGCTTTGTGGCCATGTGAGTGCATAAAGCCATAGGCCATTTCAATCCTTGTTTCATTAAGAAAGAACAGTAGTTTAGCATGAGGATTGGTGGTCAGCATGAGATCTGACTCTGACTGATTCCTGAGGGGAAGAGGAGGAGGAGAGACGTGGAGGAGAGGAGAAGTGAAGCTGTGAGGTGAAACTGTGAATAATGATGGAGAAAGATGATGTCTCTGGACCACATGATGAGTACAGCTATTAGCCGCAGTCTGTCATCTACTCAGGTAACAGCAGAGGTCTACTATTACTTTCAGTTCAAAATCTAATTTCTTTGCAGTCTGAAATCAACCTCTCAGCCCTTCCTTAGTATATTATTTTATTTCCACTCTCTTCAATACAGATCTGATGAGACTTGGTAGGTCTGTAGTCAATATGAAGATGCATGGCTTCAGCTGACTTTACAATGGTTTCACCACATTAGCTAATGCTGCTCTAAGTAACTGATCTATTGACTGATTCCACTAAAAGCATTGCTCTGAAAAACCAGTTGGAACAAACTGAGCAGCGAAGCCACACTAGCAGACCCAACAGTGACATTGTGACCTAGCCCCTGTGGTCAGAACTCAGAACACTGACTGACATGGAGCTAATGAGCAGCCAGCCAGCCGCCCGCTAACAAAACAACACGCTATTATACCCACAATGCCCTTCACCAGCCCACTCTCTCCTCTCTGGGCCAGGACCTCAGATAACCAGCTGGACCCTTATGAAGACCAGTATGGAACCAAATAATAAACTGGCAAGTAATGTCAGTTTTTTAAATTTCAAATATACAAATCCCATTACAATAAAGGCTGTTTAATCTTGGGGTGATTTGGATAGTCTTGGAATTTTTTGCATTAGGCTTGGATGTTCTGTAGTCCTCCTCCCAGAGTGAAACCTTTCAACATGACTCTCTCACCACATTAGGTGACTACCCATTCTCTCCTCCTATAACTGAAATTAGACTCATGAACCTCTCTATGTCTTTACCCAAGTGATCCCAGTGACCAGCCATTTCCAATCCATCCAGAGATAATGGAACTCTCTGGGCTGCAACCATTGATGCTACTACTGTAGCCCCGCTGTGACTGACTTATACTGAAAAAGGTTCCGGTACAGATTTTGGGTGCAGGTACTGTTTATATTTAGCTGCAGGAGCTCAAGCAGGAGAACATTTGAGGTGCCGGTACTCAGCTCCGGTGAACTCCTGCCCAAGTCAAGCACTGCTGATACTGTATACCTCTATACCAGCATCATGAATCAACTGGTACTGGATACCTCTATATGCCACGGTAACATGGTCTTCCCACCAAACCTATTATCTCAGACTAGGACTGTGTCACCTGAGCACTAAACCGTGTTAATATTATTCTAAAACCTGATTAAACTGATTAGATACTGATCTGTTCTATGAATTCTAATAGAGAGAACCACTGCCTACAGTCCTTTATAAACCTATTATACTACTGCAAGTCTGAAGGACGCACAACTCTTTAACAGCATATCAACCCCTTTTACAAACACACACACACACACACACACACACACACACACACACACACACACACACACACACACACACACACACACACACACACACACACACACACACACACACACACACACACACACACACACGAGACAGTCATAGACACACAAACACACAGACACACACGCACCCAAAGACCATCCGCTATCTAATTTTAATGACTACATTGACAGAGAAGGCTATTAGCAGCCTTCACTTTACTTTACGGTGGACGGACCACACAACCCAGTCAGGAGGGAGCAGCATGTCACCGGGTGGTCCACCCTAATGCCCGTCCCCCAATTCCCCCCTCCCTCTAGTCTCTCCCTGAGCACAACATGCCAGCCAGGAGCTGACAGCCAGCAATACAAACATGCCCATTCCTTCTGCTCCATTAGGCAATGAGGAGCTGGGCTTTTATATGGGCCGATGGGCTGGACGGGCTTGCATTGCGCTGGTTCCACTGGCAGACAGGAGGCAGCAGGCAGGAGGTTGGTGCTGCAGTGCAGTGCAGTACAGTACAGTACAGAGAGAGATTACACAAAGCCTAATATTAAAGGGTAGAGCAATTAGTGTCCACCTCATCAAGTCAAACTGTAGGATCTTCTGTGTTGATAGGTTTAATTCCTCTGTAGCTCTTACACTAGTTATCTATGTACTGTGTAGCTCTTATGTCCCTTACCAGATTAGGTGATTTATTATGATCAAGTCTGGTGAAGACAGGGATCGAGATGTTGCTAGATTACATACAAACCTGGGATCATCTACAGCGTGCTTAGACTGGATGTTAAGACTTTCTTTTCATTTCATACTTCATTGTGTATGTGCCAACTACACTGGAGCCCAGCGAATGAACAAACAACATCACCCCCTGTGAAGCTTTAATTAACTGTACAAACTAGAGAGCTGCTCGTTAGATCAACTGGCTAATCATGAGTTGTATGCTGCAGGGTTTGGGTTGGTGTCCCTCATGTGAACCCTTTAACATTAGAGAAGCAGTGATTCATACAGCTGGTGGCTGGCTGATGTCTGTGGGTCTCAGCTGGAGAGGTTAGAGCAGTGCTATTCAAACTTTTTCAGCGGGGACCCCATTTATTCAGACAGAATCTTTGGGGACCCCATTTACTCAGACAGAATTTCTGGGGACCCCATTTACTCAGACAGAATTCCTGGGACTCCATTTTTTCAGACCCCACTGCAGATCCCCCTTCGCAACACAGACTTTGAATACCACTGTGTTAGAGGCTACAGTACAAGTAAGTTCTACATAGAGCCATTACACCACATGCCATTAATGCTTTGCTTGTTAAAATAAATGATGTCAGTCCTGTACATGGATAAACGCTGCAAGTAACGGCTCAGCTAACCTCTTCTAAGTAGATGGAGCTAACTGAAAAATCGATGTCGCGGTCAATAGCGTGTTGAGTTACCATGTACAAGTGTGATGTGTTGGTTTTATAGGCCCTAACCCTAGTCGAGTGGTTGTGAACACCCTTGCTATTTCGCGTGTAATGTGTGTTTTGTTCCAACTTGCTTTTACCAGGAGTCTTCTCAGACCTAGCCTTTAATGCTACAGACTAATTGTAGCTTCTGCTGAGAGGAGCACGGGTGTAGGTCCAATCAGCCGTCAAGTCAGGGGTTCAAGTCCAGCGCTATTATTAGTTACTGTGAGAGATATGGGTTCGGCCCTGATATTCCAGTAGTAGGTTTACTGTGCTCTACAAAAGCTAAACACTCTGTGCTGTAGTTTCTGCAACCTATTGGTTTTTCTACTCTCCCTTGGGAGAGAACACCATTTATCAGCATCCAAAGGAGCGTGGACATATCGATGCACAACATGGCTGGGATTTCTGCTTTTATTACGCTTTAAACTGCAAGGTCAACTTAGCGGAAATATATGTCAACGCTGCCAAGACCGGCTACATGGAACACATGGCTAGGCACACAGGATTCAGTGTAGAACATTGAGATAAGAGGAGTAGAGAGTGGAGATTCAGTGTAGAACATTGAGATAAGAGGAGTAGAGAGTGGAGATTCAGTGTAGAACATTGAGATAAGAGGAGTAGAGAGTGGAGATTCAGTGTAGAACATTGAGATAAGAGGAGTAGAGAGTGGAGATTCAGTGTAGAACATTGAGATAAGAGGAGTGGAGAGTGGCCTTTCTCCAAGAGAAAGGCCTAGGTAAGGCTAAATCATATTCATCCTACATCTGAAAGTGAGACGAATGTGTTTTATTCTAACCTTTTGACCAGACCAAACCTGGGGCCCTGGTTATATTTCTACTACTACTATCATCACCAACGGACCAAACCTGGTGACCTGGATATGAACTCTAATACTACTACTACTATCACCACCAGACCAAACCTGGGGCCCTGGTTATAAACTCTAATACTGCTACACATTGCAACACCAGACCAAACCTGGGGCCTGGTTATAAACTATAATACTGCTACACATTGCAACACCAGACCAAACCTGGGGCCTGGTTATAAACTCTAATACTGCTACACATTGCAACACCAGACCAAACCTGGGGTCTGGTTATAAACTCTAACACTGCTACACATTGCAACACCAGACCAAACCTGGGGTCTGGTTATAAACTCTAACACTGCTACACATTGCAACACCAGACCAAACCTGGGGCCCTGGTTATAAACTCTAACACTGCTACAAATTGCAACACCAGACCAAACCTGGGGTCTGGTTATAAACTCTAATACTACTACTACTATCACCACCAGACCAAACCTGGGGCCCTGGTTATAAACTCTAATACTATTACACCTTGCAACACCAGACCAAACCAGGGGCCTGGTTATAAACTCTAATACTACTACTACTATCACCACCAGACCAAACCTGGGGCCCTGGTTATAAACTCTAATACTATTACACCTTGCAACACCAGACCAAACCTGGGGCCTGGTTATAAACTCTAATACTACTACTACTATCACCACCAGACCAAACCTGGGGCCCTGGTTATAAACTCTAATACTATTACACCTTGCAACACCAGACCAAACCTGGGGCCTGGTTATAAACTCTAATACTACTACTACTATCACCACCAGACCAAACCTGGGGCCATGGTTATAAACTCTAATACTATTACACCTTGCAACACCAGACCAAACCTGGGGCCTGGTTATCAGATCTAATACACCTACTACCATCATCACCAGACCATACCTTGGTCCCTTGTTAGAAACTCTGATATTACTACTACTATCACACACACACACAACCTGGGGTCCTGGTTATGAGCTCTAATACTACTACTATCACCACCAGACCAAACCTGAGGCCCTGGTTATAAACTCTAATACTACTACTACTATCACCACCAGACCAAACCTGAGGCCCTGGTTATAAACTCTAATACTACTACTACTATCACCACCAGACCAAACCTGGGGCCCTGGTTATAAACTTGAATAATTCTAATATCACCACCAAAACAAACATGGGGCCCTGGTAATAAACTCTAATACTACTACTACTATAACCACCAAACCAAACTTGGGGCCCTGGTTATAAACTCTAATACTACTACTACTATAACCACCAAACCAAACTTGGGGCCCTGGTTATAAACTCTAATACTACTACTACTATAACCACCAAACCAAACTTGGGGCCCTGGTTATAAACTCTAATACTACTACTACGTTCACCACCACACCAGACCTGGGGCCCTGGTTATAAACTCTAATACTACTACAACTATCACCACCACACCAAACCTGGGGCCCTGGTTATAAACTCTAATACTACTACTACTATCACCACCAGACCAAACCTGAGGCCCTGGTTAGAAACTCTAATACTACTACTACGTTCACCACCACACCAGACCTGGGGCCCTGGTTATAAACTCTAATACTACTACAACTATCACCACCACACCAAACCTGGGGCCCTGGTTATAAACTCTAATACTACTACTACTATCACCACCAGACCAAACCTGAGGCCCTGGTTATAAACTCTAATACTACTACTACTATCACCACCAGACCAAACCTGGGGCCCTGGTTATAAACTTGAATAATTCTAATATCACCACCAAAACAAACATGGGGCCCTGGTAATAAACTCTAATACTACTACTACTATAACCACCAAACCAAACTTGGGGCCCTGGTTATAAACTCTAATACTACTACTACTATAACCACCAAACCAAACTTGGGGCCCTGGTTATAAACTCTAATACTACTACTACTATAACCACCAAACCAAACTTGGGGCCCTGGTTATAAACTCTAATACTACTACTACGTTCACCACCACACCAGACCTGGGGCCCTGGTTATAAACTCTAATACTACTACAACTATCACCACCACACCAAACCTGGGGCCCTGGTTATAAACTCTAATACTACTACTATCACCACCACCACACCAAACCTGGGGCCCTGGCTATAAACTCTAATACTGCTACTACTTTCACCACCAGACAAAACTTAGAGAGCATGGTTATAAACTCGAATACTACTACTACTATTACCAACAGACCAAACCTGGGGCCCTGGTTATAAACTTTAATACTATTACTACTATCACAACCATACCAAACCTGAGGCATAAGTGACAAACTCTAATACTACTACTACAATCACCACCAAACCAAACCTGGAGAGCGGGGTTATAAACTCTAATACTATTACTACTATCACCACCAGACCAAACCTGGGGAGAATGGATATAAACTCTAATACTACTACTACTACTATCACCACCAGACCAAACCTGGGGAGAATGGATATAAACTCTAATACTATTACTACTATCACCACTATTCCAAATGTGAGGCATAAGTGACAAACTCTAATACTACTACTACCATCACATCCAAACCAAAGCTGAGACCGTTGTTATAAACTCTAATGCTACTTCTACTAGCACCACCAAAACAAACCTGGGGCCCTGGTTTTAAACTCTAATACCACTACTAATATCACCACCAGACCAAACCTGAGGCCCTGGTTATAAACTCTTATACTACTACTACTATCACCACCAGACCAAACCTGGGGCCCTGGTTATAAACTCGAATACTACTAATTTCACCACCAGACCAAACCTGGGGAGCATGGTTATAAACTCTAATAATTCTACTACTGTGACCACCAAACCAAACCTGTGGCCCTGTTATAACTCTAATACTACTACTAAGATCTGAACCAGACCAAACCTGGGGCTCTGTTTATAAAACAACTACTATTATCATCACCAGACCAAACTTGGGGCCCTGGTTAAAAACTCTAATACTACTTCTACTATCACCACAGACCTAACCTGGGTCCTTGTTTATAAACTCAAATGCTACTACTATCACCACCAGACCAAACCTGGAGCCCTGGCTATAAACTCTAATACAAATACTATCACCACCAGACGAATCCTGCGGGCCCTGTTAATAAACTCTAATACTACTACAACGATTACCACCAGACCAAACCTGGGACACTGGTTATAAACTTTAATACTACATATATCACCACCAGACCTAACATGGGGCCCTGGCTATAAATGCTAAAACTGCTCCTACTTTCTCCACCAGACCAAACCTGGAGAACATGGTTATAAACTCTAATACTAATACTACTATTACCACCAGACCAAACCTAGGGAGCCTGGATATAAACTCTAATACTATTACTACTATCACCACCATACCAAACCTGAGGCATAAGTTACAAACTCTAATACTACTACTACGATCAACATCAAACTAAACCTGGGGCACTGGTTACACACTCTTATACTACTACTACGATCAGAACCAGACCAAACCTGGGGCCCTGGTTATAAATTCTAATACTACTACTATCACCACCAGACCACACCTGGGGAGTGTGGTTACAGACTCTAATACTACTACTACTACCACCACCAGACCAAACCTGGGGCCCTGGTTATAAACTCTAATACTACTACTACTACTACCACCACCATACCAAACCTGGGGCCCTGGTTATAAACTCTAATGCCACTGCTCCGATCAAAACCACACCAAATCTGGGGCCCTGGTTATAAGCTCTAATACTAATACTACTATCACCACCAGACCAAATCTGGGGCCCTGGTTATAAACTCCAATAATACTACTATCACCACCAGACCAAACCTGGTGCCTGGTTATAAACTCTAATACTACTATCACCACCAGACCAAACCTGGTGCATTGGTTGCAAACTCTAATACTACTATCACCACCAGACCAAACCTGGTGCATTAGTTGTAAACTCTAATACTACTATCACCACCAGACCAAATCTGGGGCCTGGTTATAAACTCCAATAATACTACTATCACCACCAGACCAAACCTGGTGCATTGGTTGTAAACTCTAATACTACTATCACCACCAGACCAAACCTGGTGCATTGGTTGTAAACTCTAATACTACTATCACCACCAGACCAAACTTGGTGCCTGGTTATAAACTCTAATACTACTACTATCACCACCAGACCAAACCTGGTGCATTGGTTGTAAACTCTAATACTACCATCACCACCAGACCTAACCTGGTGCATTGGTTGTAAACTCTAATACTACTATCACCACCAGACCAAACCTGGTGCATTGGTTGTAAACTCTAATACTACTATCACCACCAGACCAACCTGGTGCATTGGTTGTAAACTCTAAAACTACTATCACCACCAGACCAACCTGGTGCATTGGTTGTAAACTCTAAAACTACTATCACCACCAGACCAAACCTGGTGCATTGGTTGTAAACTCTAATACTACTATCACCACCAGACCAAACCTGGTGCATTGGTTGTAAACTCTAATACTACTATCACCACCAGACCAAACCTGGTGCATTGGTTGTAAACTCTAATACTACTACTATCACCACCAGACCAAACCTGGTGCATTGGTTGTAAACTCTAAAACTACTATCACCACCAGACCAAACCTGGTGCATTGGTTGTAAACTCTAATACTACTATCACCACCAGACCAAACCTGGTGCATTGGTTGTAAACTCTAATACTACTACTATCACCACCAGACCAAACCTGGTGCATTGGTTGTAAACTCTAATACTACTATCACCACCAGACCAAACCTGGTGCATTGGTTGTAAACTCTAATACTACTACTATCACCACCAGACCAAACCTGGTGCATTGGTTGTAAACTCTAAAACTACTATCACCACCAGACCAAACCTGGTGCATTGGTTGTAACCTCTAATACTACAACTACGTTCACCACCAGACCAAACCTGGTGCATTGGTTGTAAACTCTAATACTACTACTACGTTCACCACCAGACATGCCTGTCAACTATGTTAGAAGGATCAGTTAATGCTACAGCATCCATCCAATCTAAAATAAAGCATTGATCCCATAATGGATCCAAAAGAATGAAGCTTTGGTCTTAACTACATGTCACTGTATACCTGTCAAACCACGTGACAACCTAGTTACAGTACTTAACACTGTTAGAAGTGAGCGGTACAAGGGTACATGGTTACATGTCAGTTGTTATGACAGCATTGTGTAGGCATTATACAGTCCATTCAGAAAGACTCCTTGACTTTTTCCACATTTTGTTACTTTTCAGCCTTATTCTAAAATGTACTAAATAAAAAGGAATCCTCATCAATCTACACACATGATTTGGGAAGGCACACACCTGTCTATATAAGATCCCACAGTTGACAGTTCATATCAGAGCAAAAATCAAGCAATGAGGTCGAAGGAATTGTCCGTAGAGAAGACAGTGGCCTCCATCATTCTTAATGAGGGGAGAATGGCCTTGGTCAGGGAGGCCTTGGTCAGGGAGGTGACTGACAGAGCTCCAGAGTTCCTCTGTGGAGATGGGAGAAGCTTCCAGAAGGACAACCATCTCTGCAGCACTCAACCAATCATGCCTTTATGGTAGAGTAGCCAGACGGAAGCCACTCCTCAGTAAAAGGAACATGACAGCCCACTTGGAGTCACCTAAAGGACTCTCAGACCATGAGAAACAAGATTCTCTGGTCTGATGAAACCAAGATTGAACTCTTTGGGCTGAATGCCAAGCGTCACATCTGGAGGAAACCTGGCACCATCCCTACGGTGAAGCATGGTGGTGGCAGCATCATGCTGTGGGGATGTTTTTCAGCGGCAGGGACGGGGAGACTAGTCAGGATCGAGGGTAAGATGAACGAAGCAAAGAACAGAGAGATCCTTGATGAAAACCTTCTCCAGGTGAAAACTTTCAGGACCTCAGACTGGGGAGAAGATTCACCTTCCAACAGGACAATGACTCTAACCACATAGCCAAGACAACGCAGGAGTGGCTTCGGGACAAGTCTCTGAATGTCCTTGAGTGGCCCAGCCAGAGCCCGGACTTGAACCTGAGCGAACATCTCTGGAGAGACCTGAAAATAATTGTGCAGTGACTATCCCCACCCAACCTGACAGAGTTTTAGAGGATCTGCAGAGAAGAATGGAAGAAACACCCCAAATACAGGTGTGCCAAACAGGTGTGTCATACCCAAGAAGTATCAAGGCTGTAATCACTGCCAAATATGCTTCAACAAAGTACTGAGTAAAGGGTCTGAATACTGGAAATATTTAAAAAATATTATAATATTTGCCAACATTTCTAAAAACCTGTTTTTGCTTTGTCTTTATGGCGTATTGTGTGTAGATTAATGAGGAGAGAAAAACTATTTGATCAATTTTAGAATAAGGCTGTAACGTAACAAAATTTGGAAAAAGTCAAGGGGTCTGAATACTTCCCGAATGCACTGTATATAAAGGCATTATGACATCCCTTTCGCAACACACTGAAGCTCACTCCTCCTGTCCTCTCCAGCCTATTCTGGAGCAGAGAGAGGAAAGCAGTGTTATGTTATCTCTGTGCTTCTGCAGTAATGGTATTATTTAGTCATCTTAATTCTCCTGGGCTGACCAACAGTGTGAACAAAGCAGGGCCTTACTAAGCCCATCAGCGTGGTCACTCGAAGCAGAGGTCTTTTCCTTCTCCACAGACCCTACAGGCTCCTCTATCCCCCCCCCCCTCGTTCTTTCTGCATCCCTCCATCTATTTATCCATTCTCCCTCTCTCCTTCTGCATATTCCTCTGCCTCTTTCTCTCTTCCTCTCTCCCCTCCATCCCTCCCTCACTTCATCATCTCTCTCTCTCTACCTCTCCCACCCTCCTTCTCCTCTCTCTGTGGCGAGAGAGATTTGTGCGTGTAATGGTGTTATTCACAGTTCATTGGTCTGTTTGAAGGGACTATCTTGATTGAGCGTTTCCCAGTGCAGGGCAGGGCAGGGTGGATGGGGGACTGTATAAAGATGTGTTGGGAGCCTGTGGAGATGGATGGGCTATGAGAACATGGACACACAGTAGGGTGCTGCCATGTTTGTCAAGCCTATAATCTAAAGACAACATTGTAAACTTTAAACAATGGCACATAGAGGGAAACTGACACTATGCACACTCGGAAGCACGCAGGAGAGATTTTAGCTCTTCGAGAGGCTCAGTCTGTTGGAAATATTGGACATAGAAACAGTAGGCTAGCACAGATGAGTGAAATTGATAGTAAACTGGACACTGGAAAGCAAGTGGATAAGCCCCAGAGCTAGCCAGACAGAGAAAAACAGAATCAATCATGCTCTCGCTCGTTCGCTCTCTCTCTCTCTCCCCCACCCTCCCTCACTCCCTCCCTCCCACCTTACCTCACCCCCCCCTCTCTCTCTCTCTCTCTCTCTCTCTCTCTCTCTCTCTCTCTCTCTCTCTCTCTCTCTCTCTCTCTCTCTCTCTCTCTCTCTCTCTCTCTCTCTCTCTCTCTCTCTCTCTCAATTAAATTCAAGGGGCTTTATTGGCATGGGAAACATGTGTTAACATTGCCAAAGCAAGTGAGGTAGATATTATACAAAAGTGAAATAAACAATACAAATTAACAGTAAACATTACACATACAGAAGTTTCAAAACAATAAAGACATTACAAATGTTATATTATATATATACAGTGTTGTAACAATGTACAAATGGTTAAAGCACACAAGTTAAAATAAATAAGCATAAATATGGGTTGTATTTACAATGGTGTTTGTTCTTCACTGTTTATTGTTTATTCTCTCTCTCTCTCTCTCTCTCTCTCTCTCTCTCTCCCTCTCCTTCTCTCTCTCTCTCTCTCTCTCCTCCCTCCCTACCTCCCCCCCTCTCTCTCTCCCCCTCTCTCTCCTCACCTTGTGTCTCTCTCCCTCTCTCTCTCTCCTCCCTCCCTACCTCCCCCTCTCTCTCTATCTCTCCCCCTCTCTCTCCTCACCCTCTCTCTCTCTCTCTCTCTCTCTCTCTCTCTCTCTCTCTCTCTCTCTCTCTCTCTCTCTCTCTCTCTCTCTCTCTCTCTCTCTCTCTCTCTCTCTCTCTCTCTCTCTCTCTCTCTCTCTCTCTCTCTCAATTAAATTCAAGGGGCTTTATTGGCATGGGAAACATGTGTTAACATTGCCAAAGCAAGTGAGGTAGATATTATACAAAAGTGAAATAAACAATACAAATTAACAGTAAACATTACACATACAGAAGTTTCAAAACAATAAAGACATTACAAATGTTATATTATATATATACAGTGTTGTAACAATGTACAAATGGTTAAAGCACACAAGTTAAAATAAATAAGCATAAATATGGGTTGTATTTACAATGGTGTTTGTTCTTCACTGTTTATTGTTTATTCTCTCTCTCTCTCTCTCTCTCTCTCTCTCTCTCTCTCTCTCTCTCCCCCCCTCTCCTTCTCTCTCTCTCTCTCTCTCTCCTCCCTCCCTACCTCCCCCCCTCTCTCTCTCCCCCTCTCTCTCCTCACCTTGTGTCTCTCTCCCTCTCTCTCTCTCTCTCTCTCCTCCCTCCCTACCTCCCCCTCTCTCTCTATCTCTCCCCCTCTCTCTCCTCACCCTCTGTCTCTCTCCCTCTGTCTCTCTCTCCTCCCCTCCCTCCCTCCCCCTCTCTCTCTCTCTCCCCCTCTCTCCCCCTCTCTCTCCTCACCCTCTGTCTCTCCCTCTCTCTCTCTTCTCTCCACATTCTGGTCATCATCTTTCTTTCTCTCTAATAAATGATGCACTGACAAAGAACCCAAAACTGCTCTGAGAAGCAGTTTACACTTCACTAATTAGTCCAAATTAACCCCAGGCAGACTTACAGTAGACGCTCACACATCACACACACAACCCACAACACACACACAAACAACACATACACATAAATGCAGTTTCTACTCTCACACCACTTTGATTCTGCTGCAACTCTTACACACACACACACACAAAGTGCCTCCACCTGAGGCAGAAAAGGCAACCAGAGTCGCGTCGATTTGAAGGCAGTGTAAAACCAACGCTGCGGGAAAATGCTATGGCTAGGAAACGGAGCATGCCATTAACCAAGCACGGACAGACAATACACACATGTACATATAAACAGTCACACACAACAGAAAGAAGAGTCCTACTTACAGAATGAGTCAGACGATATCAGAAGCGGTGTACCATATATGTGTGTAGTAGCCAGTCAGCACAGCCCTCGACAGGCATGGAGATGGAATCCACTGGTGGGTGGGTGGGGGGGGGGGGGGGGTCTGCGTCTTCCGGGGAGGGGGGACTTGTGGGTCTGTCACAGCATTCCGGATTGTCTCCGTGAAGGGGTGGGGGGCTGAGAGAGAGAGGACATAGAAAGATGGAAGATTCCGGTACTTGGACTGTGATAGGTAGGCAACAATATTCCTTTTGGAGGTGAGGAGAAAAAGCAGCAACTGAGGATAGAAAAAATCTTCAGACACCCTCAACAAAAGTAGAGAGTAAAAGACAGAAGGAGAAAAAGAAAGGGTAATGTGCTGTCTTCTTCCCTTTCTTTATCTCTCTCCCTCTCTTCAGTAGAACTATAGACGCGGAAGGAGCCTCTTGGTCAAGTGAAACACGAGGGTTGAAAAATGAGTCTGTTTCAATCCAAAAGGGCCCCCCTCCTTCCCTTTCTCTCTCTCCTTCCCTTGTTTCCTTCCCTCTGGGCCGGCAGAAGGCCTCGACAGCTCCGAGTACCGTTGTCTAAATCCAATCCCTCTCCCAGAAGAAGAGGGGAAAACAGAAGAGAAAATGACAAGCAGATGGAGAGGATTTCAGACACCTGCTCTCTATCCCTCTCCTTTCCACTGTCTACTTTTCTCTTTCCTTCCCTCTCTCTCTCACTCTTGCTGTCAATACCTCTATCTAACCTGTCCTTCCCTTCTAGTAGCAGTCCCCCTACCTGTTTGTTTGTTTCTGTCTAGTCTTGCCAGCGGAGGCTGAGGCTGAGGGGGATGCAGTCAGATCCTCTAATTGCTGCGTCGCTCGCTCTCAGTCCCCGTCAGGCAAACAGGCAGTACCAAACCCAACACAGGACTGACTGCTTCTCTCTTCTCTACCCCCCCCCCCTCTCTCTCTCTCTCTCACACACACACACACACACACACACACACACACAGTCTGGAATGACAATGACGACTGTCTGCTTGTAATACTTGTTTATAATGCCTCCCAGTTTACTGTCTGTCTGTTTAAGAGTCATCCAGTTCCGGTCCAGGGGTGTACAGCGGGACCTTTTACCCTCCTCTAGTGCTCAGCTGAACCCCCTGGTCAGAATTCTGCCTCTTTTTCTGCCTCTTCCATCGTGCAACCAACCAGCCAACCAACCAATCAGCTTCCAGTGGATCTCAGAGACAGACAGGCTAAATTAGGCTGGGGCAGGAAGTCTCTAGAAGGATTCTGACAAATCTCAGTTAATTATCTCGCTTTCTTTATCTCCTCTCTCTCTCTCTCTCTCTCTCTCTCTCTCTCTCTCTCTTTCTCTCTACCTGTTTCCCTATCTCCTTCTCTTCTCCGTTCTCTCTCTCCTCCCTCGTTATCTATTCAGGGCAGTTTGTCCCTCTTCACCCTCTGTCACCAAGGGAGGATCAGGAAGAATGGACTTGTTTCATAATATATTCCTCCTCAATGGATGAAGAGATTGGGGGAAAGGAGGAAGACCAGAAAAAGGGAAAGTGGAGGGGAAATTGTTCATTTAAAAAATAAGCCCCCAAACAAATCAGAAGGCGGGATTCCCAAGGGGGGACTGTCAATTACTTGGTTCTGCTGAGGAACCGGTCTGGAACAGATGCAGAACTTTGAAGTGAAGAGAGTAAAGTCTCATAATCTAGACAGGATGTACAGCCGATAAATCCACCCATGTACCACAATCCCATGTAGTTTTCTGGAGGAGCGTCACAGTTGAGTATTTCCTTCCAGGGAGACACGTCCCCCGAAGCTCAAGGTCCTCTACAAGCTGTTGCACTGGCATCAACAGCCCAAAGCTCTAGGTTTCATTAAATCCCATTGGATACGGTTGTAATCAGAAGAGTGCATTGTACACGTCTCTCACTGGAACAATTGTAGCACTGGTGGTTGTGCTCCTGGTGGGGGGGTCACTCTGCAGGGGTAGAGAGGTGGTCAGTATTGGGGTACTGGATGCTAGCAGTTTGTCTTTATTCCCCATGGTGGGAACTGTGACTCCTGACTGGCAAGGAAAGGATTCAGAAAGGTAGAGGTAATTCCACTAGGTTTCAGCCCTGTAGGAGAGAGAGAAAGGCAGAGAGAGGGAGAGAGAAAGAGAGAGCATGTGAGACTTGGTGACATTTGTGTCATTCTGGCTTATCACGCACGTCATTCTCCTCCTCGTCCGACTCAACTCTGCCTGTCTTCCTCCTGTCTAGTCTGTCCTTGTCACTATTCCACTGACTTTCCCTTCCGTTCCCCTCTTCACCTCTTCCCTTCATTCCCTTCCCTCATCGCTCTCTCTGCAGCTCAATCTCCCCCCTAAATGGTCTCGCCACTGTCTCCTCTACTATAGCCTTTCATTCCCTTACATCTATCTTAGTTATCACAGTCTCCTCTCTCCTTTTATCCCTGCTATCTTTCACAGTCCCTCGATATATATCTGTCCATCTTTCTATACAGCATCTGAGTGGATCTGTACTTTAATAATCCTCTTAAGGATCCGCCCCTTTTTTTCAATTTTCACCTAAAATGACATATCCAAATCTAACTGCCTGTAGCCCTGAAGCGAGGATATCCATATTCTTGGTACCATTTGAAAGGAAACACTTTGAAGTTTGTGGAAATGTGGAAGGAATGTAGGAGGATATAACACATTAGATCTGGTAAAAGATAATACAAAGACAAAACCAACTGTTTTTTTATTTTTTTTATTTTGTACCATCATCTTTGAAATGTAAGAGACAGACCATAATGTATTATTCCAGCCCGGGTGTAATTTACATTTTGGCCACTAGATGGCAGCAGTGTATGTGCAAAGTTTTACACTGATCAAATGAACCATTGCATTTCTGTTCAACATTTTGTATCAAGACTGCCCAAATGTGCCTCATTTTTTTATTAATAACTTTTCATGTTCAAAACTGTGAACTATAGCATGTTATTCTTTCATTATAATAGCTACTGTAAATTGGAAAGTGCAGTTAGATTAACAAGAATTTAAGCTTTCTGCCAATATCAGATATGTCTATGTCCTGGGAAATTGTCTTGTTACTTACAACCTCATGCTAATCGCATCAGCCTACGTTAGCTCAACCGTCCCGCAGGGGACCCACCGATCCTGAAGAAGTTTTAACATGCCAGTCTCTCTCTCTATCTCGCTCACACTCTCACTCTCACTCTCACTTTCGCACTCGCTCTCTCTCTCTGCTCCTTAAAGGCAGCAGCTAAAACCACAGTCCAGGAGAAAAACACTGTCTCCCCAACAGGCAAAAGTCCAAGATAAAAACCAAATAAAAATATACATATACATATACAGCCAGGTTAAAACCACCTGTCTCCTCTCTCCACATATACAGCCAGGTTAAAACCACCTGTCTCCGCTCTCCACATATACAGCCAGGTTAAAACCACCTGTCTCCTCTCTCCACATACACAGCCAGGTTAAAACCACTTGTCTCCTCTCTCCACATATAC
Organism: Salvelinus alpinus; assembly: GCF_045679555.1. NCBI lineage: Eukaryota > Metazoa > Chordata > Actinopteri > Salmoniformes > Salmonidae > Salvelinus > Salvelinus alpinus. Next base: position 34,413,053 of record NC_092089.1, on the reverse strand, counting down.
AGCCAGGTTAAAACCCCCTGTCTCCGCTCTCCACATATACAGCCAGGTTAAAACCACCTGTCTCCTCTCTCCACATATACAGCCAGGTTAAAAACCCCTGTCTCCGCTCTCCACATATACAGCCAGGTTAAAACCACCTGTCTCCGCTCTCCACATATACAGCCAGGTTAAAACCCCCTGTCTCCGCTCTCCACATATACAGCCAGGTTAAAACCACCTGTCTCCTCTCTCCACATATACAGCCAGGTTAAAACCACCTGTCTCCGCTCTCCACATATACAGCCAGGTTAAAACCACCTGTCTCCTCTCTCCACATATACAGCCAGGTTAAAACCCCCTGTCTCCGCTCTCCACATATACAGCCAGGTTAAAACCACCTGTCTCCTCTCTCCACATATACAGCCAGGTTAAAACCACCTGTCTCCGCTCTCCACATATACAGCCAGGTTAAAACCCCCTGTCTCCGCTCTCCACATATACAGCCAGGTTAAAACCCCCTGTCTCCTCTCTCCATATATACAGCCAGGTTAAAACCACCTGTCTCCGCTCTCCACATATACAGCCAGGTTAAAACCACCTGTCTCCGTTCTCCACATATACAGCCAGGTTAAAACCACCTGTCTCCGCTCTCCACATATACAGCCAGGTTAAAACCACCTGTCTCCTCTCTCCACATATACAGCCAGGTTAAAACCCCCTGTCTCCTCTCTCCACATACACAGCCAGGTTAAAACCACCTGTCTCCTCTCTCCACATACACAGCCAGGTTAAAACACCCTGTCTCCTCTCTCCACATACACAGCCAGGTTAAAACCACCTGTCTCCGCTCTCCACATATACAGCCAGGTTAAAACCACCTGTCTCCTCTCTCCACATATACAGCCAGGTTAAAACCACCTGTCTCCGCTCTCCACATATACAGCCAGGTTAAAACCCCCTGTCTCCACTCTCCACATATACAGCCAGGTTAAAACCACCTGTCTCCGCTCTCCACATATACAGCCAGGTTAAAACCCCCTGTCTCCGCTCTCCACATATACAGCCAGGTTAAAACCACCTGTCTCCTCTCTCCACATATACAGCCAGGTTAAAACCACCTGTCTCCGCTCTCCACATATACAGCCAGGTTAAAACCACCTGTCTCCTCTCTCCACATATACAGCCAGGTTAAAACCCCCTGTCTCCGCTCTCCACATATACAGCCAGGTTAAAACCACCTGTCTCCTCTCTCCACATATACAGCCAGGTTAAAACCACCTGTCTCCGCTCTCCACATATACAGCCAGGTTAAAACCCCCTGTCTCCGCTCTCCACATATACAGCCAGGTTAAAACCCCATGTCTCCTCTCTCCATATATACAGCCAGGTTAAAACCACCTGTCTCCGCTCTCCACATATACAGCCAGGTTAAAACCACCTGTCTCCGTTCTCCACATATACAGCCAGGTTAAAACCACCTGTCTCCGCTCTCCACATATACAGCCAGGTTAAAACCACCTGTCTCCTCTCTCCACATATACAGCCAGGTTAAAACCCCCTGTCTCCTCTCTCCACATACACAGCCAGGTTAAAACCACCTGTCTCCTCTCTCCACATACACAGCCAGGTTAAAACACCCTGTCTCCTCTCTCCACATACACAGCCAGGTTAAAACCACCTGTCTCCGCTCTCCACATATACAGCCAGGTTAAAACCACCTGTCTCCTCTCTCCACATATACAGCCAGGTTAAAACCACCTGTCTCCGCTCTCCACATATACAGCCAGGTTAAAACCCCCTGTCTCCACTCTCCACATATACAGCCAGGTTAAAACCACCTGTCTCCGCTCTCCACATATACAGCCAGGTTAAAACCCCCTGTCTCCGCTCTCCACATATACAGCCAGGTTAAAACCACCTGTCTCCGCTCTCCACATATACAGCCAGGTTAAAACCACCTGTCTCCGCTCTCCACATATACAGCCAGGTTAAAACCACCTGTCTCCTCTCTCCACATATACAGCCAGGTTAAAACCCCCTGTCTCCTCTCTCCACATACACAGCCAGGTTAAAACCACCTGTCTCCTCTCTCCACATACACAGCCAGGTTAAAACACCCTGTCTCCTCTCTCCATATATACAGCCAGGTTAAAACCACCTGTCTCCTCTCTCCACATATACAGCCAGGTTAAAACCACCTGTCTCCTCTCTCCACATATACAGCCAGGTTAAAACCACCTGTCTCCTCTCTCCACATATACAGCCAGGTTAAAACCACCTGTCTCCTCTCTCCACATATACAGCCAGGTTAAAACCACTAACCATATACAGACATGTTTATATTTTAGTCATTTAGCAGACGCTCTAATCCAGAGCAATTTATAGTTAGTGTATTCGTCTTAAAATAGCTAGGTGAGACAACCACATATATCTCAGTTATAGTAAGTGCATTTTTCCTACATACACTCAAGATAAAGCCACTGTCTCTCCTTATACAATCCAGGATCAACCCTGGCTCTGCCCCATTCCTACCTAGCTTGCTTGCCAAATCCGCTACAGGTTTAGCCAACAATACCAAACATGCCAAAGCATGACAATGATAAAGCAGTTGGCTGAAGCAGAACCGATCTGGCTTCCAGGCTAAGTCTTACCGGTTCCGCCCAGATACTCAACTCTTTTGCCAGTTAATTTCACCTATGTTGTGGACCGAGTCATCTTTGTATTCACATTGCTATGTTTAGAAATGAACCAAGATCTTTTTCCAACATTCACTCAATGCACTCTGTGTTTTTACAAAGTGCAGGACAAGCCATTCTTTCAGAATGTGTTATCAGACATCTACTTACATTTTGGAAGCTAATAGATTGCATTTATTAAAGATGAGACATAATTATTGTAATCAGAACATACTATTAAGATGTACATATTATTGGTAACAGAACAAATAGCAGAAGAATAACTGCAGATTAAATAATGCTGTAATTGAAAATTCTACACCCAATGTAGACTACTGCCCCTTTAAGAGCTACAATTGATTCTGCACCCTATGGTGTGATTGTTACCAAATATGTTGGTGTCTTCTCACCAGTGAGGGCTGCTGAGGGAGGACGGCTCATAATAATGGCTGAAACAGAGTGAATGGAATGGCATCAAACACATGGAAACAATGTGTTTGATGTATTTGATACCATTTCACTTATTCGGCTCCAGCCACTACCATGAGCCCATCCTCCCCAACCACGGTGCCACCAACCTCCTGTGCTTCTCACACTACTCAAACTCTACAATGGAATAAACAGCTTGTGAAGTACTCTTAGCCTATAGATCACATATTACAAACTAATCATCAGAACTAAAAACTTCACACATTTTGGAATTTCTGTGCATCCTTGCCAATCGCTAATCAATAGGCCATAACCAAAAACAGCATTCCTTTTCTGCGAACCTGCACATCATCATCTTCTCTCTATTGTGGCACCAGTGTGAGGGTTTATGACAGGGGAAACGCTGTTGCAGTAGTCTAGTGTGAGGGGTTATGACAGGGGAAACGCTGTTGCAGTAGTCTAGTGTGAGGGGTTATGACAGGTGAAACGCTGTTGCAGTAGTCTAGTGTGAGGGGTTATGACAGGGGAAACGCTGTTGCAGTAGTCTAGTGTGAGGGATTATGACAGGGGAAACGCTGTTGCAGTAGTCTAGTGTGAGGGGTTATGACAGGGGAAACGCTGTTGCAGTAGTCTACTGTGAGCGGTTATGACAGGGGAAACGCTGTTGCAGTAGTCTAGTGTGAGGGGATATGACGGGGGAAACGCTGTTGCAGTAGGCTAGTGTGAGGGGTTATGACAGGTGAAACACTGTTGCAGTAGTCTAGTGTGAGGGTTTATGACAGGGGAAACACTGTTGCAGTAGTCTAGTGTGAGGGGTTATGACAGGGGAAACGCTGTTGCAGTAGTCTAGTGTGAGGGGTTATGACAGGGGAAACACTGTTGCAGTAGTCTAGTGTGAGGGGTTATGACAGGGGAAACACTGTTGCAGTAGTCCAGTGTGAGGGGTTATGACAGGGGAAACAGTGTTGCAGTAGTCTAGTGTGAGGGGTTATGACAGGGGAAACGCTGTTGCAGTAGTCTAGTGTGAGGGGTTATGACAGGGGAAACGCTGTTGCAGTAGTCTAGTGTGAGGGGTTATGACAAGGGAAACGCTGTTGCAGTAGTCTAGTGTGAGGGGTTATGGCAGGGGAAACGCTGTTGCAGTAGTCTAGTGTGAGGGGTTATGACAGGGGAAACGCTGTTGCAGTAGTCTAGTGTGAGGGGTTATGACAGGGGAAACGCTGTTGCAGTAGTCTAGTGTGAGGGGTTATGACAGGGGAAACGCTGTTGCAGTAGTCTAGTGTGAGGGGTTTATGACAGGGGAAACGCTGTTGCAGTAGTCTAGTGTGAGGGGTTATGACAGGGGAAACGCTGTTGCAGTAGTCTAGTGTGAGGGGTTATGACAGGGGAAACGCTGTTGCAGTAGTCTAGTGTGAGGGTTTATGACAGGGGAAACGCTGTTGCAGTAGTCTAGTGTGAGGGGTTATGACAGGGGAAACGCTGTTGCAGTAGTCTAGTGTGAGGGGTTATGACAGGGGAAACGCTGTTGCAGTAGTCTAGTGTGAGGGATTATGACAGGGGAAACGCTGTTGCAGTAGTCTAGTGTGAGGGGTTATGACAGGGGAAACGCTGTTGCAGTAGTCTAGTGTGAGGGGTTATGACAGGTGAAACGCTGTTGCAGTAGTCTAGTGTGAGGGGTTATGACAGGGGAAACAGTGTTGCAGTAGTCTAGTGTGAGGGGTTATGACAGGGGAAACGCTGTTGCAGTAGTCTAGTGTGAGGGGTTATGACAGGAGAAACAGTGTTGCAGTAGTCTAGTGTGAGGTGTTATGACAGGGAAACGCTGTTGCAGTAGTCTAGTGTGAGGGGTTATGGCAGGGGAAACGCTGTTGCAGTAGTCTAGTGTGAGGGTTTATGACAGGGGAAACGCTGTTGCAGTAGTCTAGTGTGAGGGTTTATGACAGGGGAAACGCTGTTGCAGTAGTCTAGTGTGAGGGGTTATGACAGGGGAAACGCTGTTGCAGTAGTCTAGTGTGAGGGTTTATGACAGGGGAAACGCTGTTGCAGTAGTGTAGTGTGAGGGGTTATGACAGGGGAAACGCTGTTGCAGTAGTCTAGTGTGAGGGGTTATGACAGGGGAAACGCTGTTGCAGTAGTCTAGTGTGAGGGTTTATGACAGGGGAAACAGTGTTGCAGTAGTCTAGTGTGAGGGTTTCTGACAAGTGAAACGGTGTTGCAGTAGTCTAGTGTGAGGGGTTATGACAGGGGAAACACTGTTGCAGTAGTCTAGTGTGAGGGTTTATTACAGGGGAAACGCTGTTGCAGTAGTCTAGTGTGAGGGGTTATGACAAGGGAAACGCTGTTGCAGTATTCTAGTGTGAGGGGTTATGACAGGGGAAACGCTGTTGCAGTAGTCTAGTGTGAGGGGTTATGACAGGGGAAACGCTGTTGCAGTAGTCTAGTGTGAGGGGTTATGACAGGGGAAACAGTGTTGCAGTATTCTAGTGTGAGCGGTTATGACAGGGGAAACGCTGTTGCAGTAGTCTAGTGTGAGGGGATATGACGGGGGAAACGCTGTTGCAGTAGGCTAGTGTGAGGGGTTATGACAGGGGAAACGCTGTTGCAGTAGTCTAGTGTGAGGGGTTATGACAGGGGAAACGCTGTTGCAGTAGTCTAGTGTGAGGGGTTATGACAGGGGAAACGCTGTTGCAGTAGTCTAGTGTGAGGGGTTATGACAGGGGAAACACTGTTGCAGTAGTCTAGTGTGAGGGGTTATGACAGGGGAAACACTGTTGCAGTAGTCCAGTGTGAGGGGTTATGACAGGGGAAACAGTGTTGCAGTAGTATAGTGTGAGGGGTTATGACAGGGGAAACGCTGTTGCAGTAGTCTAGTGTGAGGGGTTATGACAGGGGAAACGCTGTTGCAGTATTCTAGTGTGAGGGGTTATGACAGGGGAAACGCTGTTGCAGTAGTCTAGTGTGAGGGGTTATGGCAGGGGAAACGGTGTTGCAGTAGTCTAGTGTGAGGGGTTATGACAGGGGAAACGCTGTTGCAGTATTCTAGTGTGAGGGGTTATGACAGGGGAAACGCTGTTGCAGTAGTCTAGTGTGAGGGGTTATGGCAGGGGAAACGCGTTTGCAGTAGTCTAGTGTGAGAGGTTATGACAGGTGAAACGGTGTTGCAGTAGTCTAGTGTGAGGGGTTATGACAGGGGAAACGGTGTTGCAGTAGTCTAGTGTGAGGGGTTATGACAGGGGAAACGCTGTTGCAGTAGTCTAGTGTGAGGGGTTATGACAGGGGAAACGCTGTTGCAGTAGTCTAGTGTGAGGGGTTTATGACAGGGGAAACACTGTTGCAGTAGTCTAGTGTGAGGGGTTATGACAGGGGAAACACTGTTGCAGTAGTCTAGTGTGAGGGGTTATGGCAGGGGAAACGCTGTTGCAGTAGTCTAGTGTGAGGGTTTATGACAGGGGAAACGCTGTTGCAGTAGTCTAGTGTGAGGGGTTATGACAGGGGAAACGCTGTTGCAGTAGTCTAGTGTGAGGGGTTATGACAGGGGAAACGCTGTTGCAGTAGTCTAGTGTGAGGGATTATGACAGGGGAAACGCTGTTGCAGTAGTCTAGTGTGAGGGGTTATGACAGGGGAAACGCTGTTGCAGTAGTCTAGTGTGAGGGGTTATGACAGGTGAAACGCTGTTGCAGTAGTCTAGTGTGAGGGGTTATGACAGGTGAAACGGTGTTGCAGTAGTCTAGTGTGAGGGGTTATGACAGGGGAAACGCTGTTGCAGTAGTCTAGTGTGAGGGGTTATGACAGGGGAAACGCTGTTGCAGTAGTCTAGTGTGAGGGGTTTATGACAGGGGAAACACTGTTGCAGTAGTCTAGTGTGAGGGTTTATGACAGGGGAAACGCTGTTGCAGTAGTCTAGTGTGAGGGGTTATGACAGGGGAAACGCTGTTGCAGTAGTCTAGTGTGAGGGGTTATGACAGGGGAAACGCTGTTGCAGTAGTCTAGTGTGAGGGATTATGACAGGGGAAACGCTGTTGCAGTAGTCTAGTGTGAGGGGTTATGACAGGGGAAACGCTGTTGCAGTAGTCTAGTGTGAGGGGTTATGACAGGTGAAACGCTGTTGCAGTAGTCTAGTGTGAGGGGTTATGACAGGGGAAACAGTGTTGCAGTAGTCTAGTGTGAGGGGTTATGACAGGGGAAACGCTGTTGCAGTAGTCTAGTGTGAGGGGTTATGACAGGAGAAACAGTGTTGCAGTAGTCTAGTGTGAGGTGTTATGACAGGGAAACGCTGTTGCAGTAGTCTAGTGTGAGGGGTTATGGCAGGGGAAACGCTGTTGCAGTAGTCTAGTGTGAGGGTTTATGACAGGGGAAACGCTGTTGCAGTAGTCTAGTGTGAGGGTTTATGACAGGGGAAACGCTGTTGCAGTAGTCTAGTGTGAGGGGTTATGACAGGGGAAACGCTGTTGCAGTAGTCTAGTGTGAGGGTTTATGACAGGGGAAACGCTGTTGCAGTAGTGTAGTGTGAGGGGTTATGACAGGGGAAACGCTGTTGCAGTAGTCTAGTGTGAGGGGTTATGACAGGGGAAACGCTGTTGCAGTAGTCTAGTGTGAGGGTTTATGACAGGGGAAACAGTGTTGCAGTAGTCTAGTGTGAGGGTTTATGACAGGTGAAACGGTGTTGCAGTAGTCTAGTGTGAGGGGTTATGACAGGGGAAACACTGTTGCAGTAGTCTAGTGTGAGGGTTTATTACAGGGGAAACGCTGTTGCAGTAGTCTAGTGTGAGGGGTTCTGACAGGGGAAACGCTGTTGCAGTATTCTAGTGTGAGGGGTTATGACAGGGGAAACGCTGTTGCAGTAGTCTAGTGTGAGGGGTTATGACAGGGGAAACGCTGTTGCAGTAGTCTAGTGTGAGGGGTTATGACAGGGGAAACAGTGTTGCAGTATTCTAGTGTGAGCGGTTATGACAGGGGAAACGCTGTTGCAGTAGTCTAGTGTGAGGGGATATGACGGGGGAAACGCTGTTGCAGTAGGCTAGTGTGAGGGGTTATGACAGGGGAAACGCTGTTGCAGTAGTCTAGTGTGAGGGGTTATGACAGGGGAAACGCTGTTGCAGTAGTCCAGTGTGAGGGGTTATGGCAGGGGAAACTGTGTTGCAGTAGTCTAGTGTGAGGGGTTATGACAGGGGAAACGCTGTTGCAGTAGTCTAGTGTGAGGAGTTATGACAGGGGAAACAGTGTTGCAGTAGTCTAGTGTGAGGGGTTATGACAGGGGAAACGCTGTTGCAGTAGTCTAGTGTGAGGGGTTATGACAGGGGAAACGCTGTTGCAGTATTCTAGTGTGAGGGGTTATGACAGGGGAAACGCTGTTGCAGTAGTCTAGTGTGAGGGGTTATGGCAGGGGAAACGGTGTTGCAGTAGTCTAGTGTGAGGGGTTATGACAGGGGAAACGCTGTTGCAGTATTCTAGTGTGAGGGGTTATGACAGGGGAAACGCTGTTGCAGTAGTCTAGTGTGAGGGGTTATGGCAGGGGAAACGCGTTTGCAGTAGTCTAGTGTGAGAGGTTATGACAGGTGAAACGGTGTTGCAGTAGTCTAGTGTGAGGGGTTATGACAGGGGAAACGGTGTTGCAGTAGTCTAGTGTGAGGGGTTATGACAGGGGAAACGCTGTTGCAGTAGTCTAGTGTGAGGGGTTATGACAGGGGAAACGCTGTTGCAGTAGTCTAGTGTGAGGGGTTTATGACAGGGGAAACACTGTTGCAGTAGTCTAGTGTGAGGGGTTATGACAGGGGAAACGCTGTTGCAGTAGTCTAGTGTGAGGGGTTTATGACAGGGGAAACACTGTTGCAGTAGTCTAGTGTGAGGGGTTATGACAGGGGAAACACTGTTGCAGTAGTCTAGTGTGAGGGGTTATGGCAGGGGAAACGCTGTTGCAGTAGTCTAGTGTGAGGGTTTATGACAGGGGAAACGCTGTTGCAGTAGTCTAGTGTGAGGGGTTATGACAGGGGAAACGCTGTTGCAGTAGTCTAGTGTGAGGGGTTATGACAGGGGAAACGCTGTTGCAGTAGTCTAGTGTGAGGGATTATGACAGGGGAAACGCTGTTGCAGTAGTCTAGTGTGAGGGGTTATGACAGGGGAAACGCTGTTGCAGTAGTCTAGTGTGAGGGGTTATGACAGGTGAAACGCTGTTGCAGTAGTCTAGTGTGAGGGGTTATGACAGGTGAAACGGTGTTGCAGTAGTCTAGTGTGAGGGGTTATGACAGGGGAAACGCTGTTGCAGTAGTCTAGTGTGAGGGGTTATGACAGGGGAAACGCTGTTGCAGTAGTCTAGTGTGAGGGGTTTATGACAGGGGAAACACTGTTGCAGTAGTCTAGTGTGAGGGGTTATGACAGGGGAAACACTGTTGCAGTAGTCTAGTGTGAGGGGTTATGGCAGGGGAAACGCTGTTGCAGTAGTCTAGTGTGAGGGTTTATGACAGGGGAAACGCTGTTGCAGTAGTCTAGTGTGAGGGGTTATGACAGGGGAAACGCTGTTGCAGTAGTCTAGTGTGAGGGGTTATGACAGGGGAAACGCTGTTGCAGTAGTCTAGTGTGAGGGGTTATGACAGGAGAAACAGTGTTGCAGTAGTCTAGTGTGAGGTGTTATGACAGGGAAACGCTGTTGCAGTAGTCTAGTGTGAGGGGTTATGGCAGGGGAAACGCTGTTGCAGTAGTCTAGTGTGAGGGTTTATGACAGGGGAAACGCTGTTGCAGTAGTCTAGTGTGAGGGTTTATGACAGGGGAAACGCTGTTGCAGTAGTCTAGTGTGAGGGGTTATGACAGGGGAAACGCTGTTGCAGTAGTCTAGTGTGAGGGGTTATGACAGGGGAAACGCTGTTGCAGTAGTCTAGTGTGAGGGGTTATGACAGGGGAAACGCTGTTGCAGTAGTCTAGTGTGAGGGATTATGACAGGGGAAACGCTGTTGCAGTAGTCTAGTGTGAGGGGTTATGACAGGGGAAACGCTGTTGCAGTAGTCTAGTGTGAGGGGTTATGACAGGTGAAACGCTGTTGCAGTAGTCTAGTGTGAGGGGTTTATGACAGGGGAAACAGTGTTGCAGTAGTCTAGTGTGAGGGGTTATGACAGGGGAAACGCTGTTGCAGTAGTCTAGTGTGAGGGGTTATGACAGGAGAAACAGTGTTGCAGTAGTCTAGTGTGAGGTGTTATGACAGGGAAACGCTGTTGCAGTAGTCTAGTGTGAGGGGTTATGGCAGGGGAAACGCTGTTGCAGTAGTCTAGTGTGAGGGTTTATGACAGGGGAAACGCTGTTGCAGTAGTCTAGTGTGAGGGTTTATGACAGGGGAAACGCTGTTGCAGTAGTCTAGTGTGAGGGGTTATGACAGGGGAAACGCTGTTGCAGTAGTCTAGTGTGAGGGTTTATGACAGGGGAAACGCTGTTGCAGTAGTGTAGTGTGAGGGGTTATGACAGGGGAAACGCTGTTGCAGTAGTCTAGTGTGAGGGGTTATGACAGGGGAAACGCTGTTGCAGTAGTCTAGTGTGAGGGTTTATGACAGGGGAAACAGTGTTGCAGTAGTCTAGTGTGAGGGTTTATGACAGGTGAAACGGTGTTGCAGTAGTCTAGTGTGAGGGGTTATGACAGGGGAAACACTGTTGCAGTAGTCTAGTGTGAGGGTTTATGACAGGGGAAACACTGTTGCAGTAGTCTAGTGTGAGGGGTTATGACAGGGGAAACGCTGTTGCAGTAGTCTAGTGTGAGGGGTTATGACAGGGGAAACACTGTTGCAGTAGTCCAGTGTGAGGGGTTATGGCAGAGGAAACACTGTTGCAGTAGTCTAGTGTGAGGGGTTATGACAGGTGAAACGCTGTTGCAGTAGTCTAGTGTGAGGGGTCATGACAGGGGAAACAGTGTTGCAGTAGTCTAGTGTGAGGGGTTATGACAGGGGAAACGCTGTTGCAGTAGTCTAGTGTGAGGGTTCATGACAGGGGAAACGCTGTTGCAGTAGTCTAGTGTGAGGGGTTATGACAGGGGAAACGCTGTTGCAGTAGTCTAGTGTGAGGGTTTATGACAGGGGAAACGCTGTTTTCAGTAGTCTAGTGTGAGGGGTTATGACAGGGGAAACGCTGTTGCCGTAGTCTAGTGTGAGGGGTTATGACAGGTGAAACGCTGTTGCAGTAGTCTAGTGTGAGGGGTTATGACAGGGGAAACGCTGTTGCAGTAGTCTAGTGTGAGGGGTTATGACAGGGGAAACGCTGTTGCAGTAGTCTAGTGTGAGGGGTTATGACAGGGGAAACGCTGTTGCAGTAGTCTAGTGTGAGGGTTTATGACAGGGGAAACGCTGTTGCAGTAGTCTAGTGTGAGGGGTTATGACAGGGGAAACGCTGTTGCAGTAGTCTAGTGTGAGGGGTTATGACAGGGGAAACACTGTTGCAGTAGTCTAGTGTGAGGGGTTATGACAGGGGAAACGCTGTTGCAGTAGTCTAGTGTGAGGGGTTATGACAGGGGAAACGCTGTTGCAGTAGTCTAGTGTGAGGGGTTATGACAGGGGAAACGCTGTTGCAGTAGTCTAGTGTGAGGGGTTATGACAGGGGAAACACTGTTGCAGTAGTCTAGTGTGAGGGGTTATGACAGGGGAAACACTGTTGCAGTAGTCTAGTGTGAGGGGTTATGACAGGGGAAACGCTGTTGCAGTAGTCTAGTGTGAGGGGTTATGACAGGTGAAACGCTGTTGCAGTAGTCTAGTGTGAGGGGTTATGACAGGGGAAACGCTGTTGCAGTAGTCTAGTGTGAGGGGTTATGACAGGGGAAACGCTGTTGCAGTAGTCTAGTGTGAGGGGTTATGACAGGGGAAACACTGTTGCAGTAGTCTAGTGTGAGGGGTTATGACAGGGGAAACGCTGTTGCAGTAGTCTAGTGTGAGGGGTTATGACAGGGGAAACGCTGTTGCAGTAGTCTAGTGTGAGGGGTTATGACAGGGGAAACGCTGTTGCAGTAGTCTACTGTGAGCGGTTATGACAGGGGAAACGCTGTTGCAGTAGTCTAGTGTGAGGGGTTATGACAGGGGAAACGCTGTTGCAGTAGTCTAGTGTGAGGGGTTATGGCAGGGGAAACGCTGTTGCAGTAGTCTAGTGTGAGGGGTTATGACAGGGGAAACGCTGTTGCAGTAGTCTAGTGTGAGGGGTTATGACAGGGGAAACTGTGTTGCAGTAGTCTAGTGTGAGGGGTTATGACAGGGGAAACGCTGTTGCAGTAGTCTAGTGTGAGGGGTTATGAAAGGTGAAACACTGTTGCAGTAGTCTAGTGTGAGGGTTTATGACAGGGGAAACACTGTTGCAGTAGTCTAGTGTGAGGGGTTATGACAGGGGAAACGCTATTGCAGTAGTCTAGTGTGAGGGGTTATGACAGGGGAAACACTGTTGCAGTAGTCTAGTGTGAGGGGTTATGACAGGGGAAACACTGTTGCAGTAGTCCAGCGTGAGGGGTTATGACAGGGGAAACAGTGTTGCAGTAGTCTAGTGTGAGGGGTTATGACAGGGGAAACGCTGTTGCAGTAGTCTAGTGTGAGGGGTTATGACAGGGGAAACGCTGTTGCAGTAGTCTAGTGTGAGGGGTTATGACAGGGGAAACGCTGTTGCAGTAGTCTAGTGTGAGGGGTTATGGCAGGGGAAACGCTGTTGCAGTAGTCTAGTGTGAGGGGTTATGACAGGGGAAACGCTGTTGCAGTAGTCTAGTGTGAGGGGTTATGACAGGGGAAACGCTGTTGCAGTAGTCTAGTGTGAGGGGTTATGACAGGGGAAACGCTGTTGCAGTAGTCTAGTGTGAGGGGTTTATGACAGGGGAAACACTGTTGCAGTAGTCTAGTGTGAGGGGTTATGACAGGGGAAACACTGTTGCAGTAGTCTAGTGTGAGGGGTTATGGCAGGGGAAACGCTGTTGCAGTAGTCTAGTGTGAGGGTTTATGACAGGGGAAACGCTGTTGCAGTAGTCTAGTGTGAGGGGTTATGACAGGGGAAACGCTGTTGCAGTAGTCTAGTGTGAGGGGTTATGACAGGGGAAACGCTGTTGCAGTAGTCTAGTGTGAGGGATTATGACAGGGGAAACGCTGTTGCAGTAGTCTAGTGTGAGGGGTTATGACAGGGGAAACGCTGTTGCAGTAGTCTAGTGTGAGGGGTTATGACAGGTGAAACGCTGTTGCAGTAGTCTAGTGTGAGGGGTTATGACAGGGGAAACAGTGTTGCAGTAGTCTAGTGTGAGGGGTTATGACAGGGGAAACGCTGTTGCAGTAGTCTAGTGTGAGGGGTTATGACAGGAGAAACAGTGTTGCAGTAGTCTAGTGTGAGGTGTTATGACAGGGAAACGCTGTTGCAGTAGTCTAGTGTGAGGGGTTATGGCAGGGGAAACGCTGTTGCAGTAGTCTAGTGTGAGGGTTTATGACAGGGGAAACGCTGTTGCAGTAGTCTAGTGTGAGGGTTTATGACAGGGGAAACGCTGTTGCAGTAGTCTAGTGTGAGGGGTTATGACAGGGGAAACGCTGTTGCAGTAGTCTAGTGTGAGGGTTTATGACAGGGGAAACGCTGTTGCAGTAGTGTAGTGTGAGGGGTTATGACAGGGGAAACGCTGTTGCAGTAGTCTAGTGTGAGGGGTTATGACAGGGGAAACGCTGTTGCAGTAGTCTAGTGTGAGGGTTTATGACAGGGGAAACAGTGTTGCAGTAGTCTAGTGTGAGGGGTTATGACAGGTGAAACGGTGTTGCAGTAGTCTAGTGTGAGGGGTTATGACAGGGGAAACACTGTTGCAGTAGTCTAGTGTGAGGGTTTATTACAGGGGAAACGCTGTTGCAGTAGTCTAGTGTGAGGGGTTATGACAGGGGAAACGCTGTTGCAGTATTCTAGTGTGAGGGGTTATGACAGGGGAAACGCTGTTGCAGTAGTCTAGTGTGAGGGGTTATGACAGGGGAAACGCTGTTGCAGTAGTCTAGTGTGAGGGGTTATGACAGGGGAAACAGTGTTGCAGTATTCTAGTGTGAGCGGTTATGACAGGGGAAACGCTGTTGCAGTAGTCTAGTGTGAGGGGATATGACGGGGGAAACGCTGTTGCAGTAGGCTAGTGTGAGGGGTTATGACAGGGGAAACGCTGTTGCAGTAGTCTAGTGTGAGGGGTTATGACAGGGGAAACGCTGTTGCAGTAGTCTAGTGTGAGGGGTTATGACAGGGGAAACACTGTTGCAGTAGTCTAGTGTGAGGGGTTATGACAGGGGAAACACTGTTGCAGTAGTCTAGTGTGAGGGGTTATGACAGGTGAAACGCTGTTGCAGTAGTCTAGTGTGAGGGGTTATGACAGGTGAAACGGTGTTGCAGTAGTCTAGTGTGAGGGGTTATGACAGGGGAAACGCTGTTGCAGTAGTCTAGTGTGAGGGGTTATGACAGGGGAAACGCTGTTGCAGTAGTCTAGTGTGAGGGGTTTATGACAGGGGAAACACTGTTGCAGTAGTCTAGTGTGAGGGGTTATGACAGGGGAAACACTGTTGCAGTAGTCTAGTGTGAGGGGTTATGGCAGGGGAAACGCTGTTGCAGTAGTCTAGTGTGAGGGTTTATGACAGGGGAAACGCTGTTGCAGTAGTCTAGTGTGAGGGGTTATGACAGGGGAAACGCTGTTGCAGTAGTCTAGTGTGAGGGGTTATGACAGGGGAAACGCTGTTGCAGTAGTCTAGTGTGAGGGGTTATGACAGGAGAAACAGTGTTGCAGTAGTCTAGTGTGAGGTGTTATGACAGGGAAACGCTGTTGCAGTAGTCTAGTGTGAGGGGTTATGGCAGGGGAAACGCTGTTGCAGTAGTCTAGTGTGAGGGTTTATGACAGGGGAAACGCTGTTGCAGTAGTCTAGTGTGAGGGTTTATGACAGGGGAAACGCTGTTGCAGTAGTCTAGTGTGAGGGGTTATGACAGGGGAAACGCTGTTGCAGTAGTCTAGTGTGAGGGGTTATGACAGGGGAAACGCTGTTGCAGTAGTCTAGTGTGAGGGGTTATGACAGGGGAAACGCTGTTGCAGTAGTCTAGTGTGAGGGATTATGACAGGGGAAACGCTGTTGCAGTAGTCTAGTGTGAGGGGTTATGACAGGGGAAACGCTGTTGCAGTAGTCTAGTGTGAGGGGTTATGACAGGTGAAACGCTGTTGCAGTAGTCTAGTGTGAGGGGTTTATGACAGGGGAAACAGTGTTGCAGTAGTCTAGTGTGAGGGGTTATGACAGGGGAAACGCTGTTGCAGTAGTCTAGTGTGAGGGGTTATGACAGGAGAAACAGTGTTGCAGTAGTCTAGTGTGAGGTGTTATGACAGGGAAACGCTGTTGCAGTAGTCTAGTGTGAGGGGTTATGGCAGGGGAAACGCTGTTGCAGTAGTCTAGTGTGAGGGTTTATGACAGGGGAAACGCTGTTGCAGTAGTCTAGTGTGAGGGTTTATGACAGGGGAAACGCTGTTGCAGTAGTCTAGTGTGAGGGGTTATGACAGGGGAAACGCTGTTGCAGTAGTCTAGTGTGAGGGTTTATGACAGGGGAAACGCTGTTGCAGTAGTGTAGTGTGAGGGGTTATGACAGGGGAAACGCTGTTGCAGTAGTCTAGTGTGAGGGGTTATGACAGGGGAAACGCTGTTGCAGTAGTCTAGTGTGAGGGTTTATGACAGGGGAAACAGTGTTGCAGTAGTCTAGTGTGAGGGTTTATGACAGGTGAAACGGTGTTGCAGTAGTCTAGTGTGAGGGGTTATGACAGGGGAAACACTGTTGCAGTAGTCTAGTGTGAGGGTTTATGACAGGGGAAACACTGTTGCAGTAGTCTAGTGTGAGGGGTTATGACAGGGGAAACGCTGTTGCAGTAGTCTAGTGTGAGGGGTTATGACAGGGGAAACACTGTTGCAGTAGTCCAGTGTGAGGGGTTATGGCAGAGGAAACACTGTTGCAGTAGTCTAGTGTGAGGGGTTATGACAGGTGAAACGCTGTTGCAGTAGTCTAGTGTGAGGGGTCATGACAGGGGAAACAGTGTTGCAGTAGTCTAGTGTGAGGGGTTATGACAGGGGAAACGCTGTTGCAGTAGTCTAGTGTGAGGGTTCATGACAGGGGAAACGCTGTTGCAGTAGTCTAGTGTGAGGGGTTATGACAGGGGAAACGCTGTTGCAGTAGTCTAGTGTGAGGGTTTATGACAGGGGAAACGCTGTTTTCAGTAGTCTAGTGTGAGGGGTTATGACAGGGGAAACGCTGTTGCCGTAGTCTAGTGTGAGGGGTTATGACAGGTGAAACGCTGTTGCAGTAGTCTAGTGTGAGGGGTTATGACAGGGGAAACGCTGTTGCAGTAGTCTAGTGTGAGGGGTTATGACAGGGGAAACGCTGTTGCAGTAGTCTAGTGTGAGGGGTTATGACAGGGGAAACGCTGTTGCAGTAGTCTAGTGTGAGGGTTTATGACAGGGGAAACGCTGTTGCAGTAGTCTAGTGTGAGGGGTTATGACAGGGGAAACGCTGTTGCAGTAGTCTAGTGTGAGGGGTTATGACAGGGGAAACACTGTTGCAGTAGTCTAGTGTGAGGGGTTATGACAGGGGAAACGCTGTTGCAGTAGTCTAGTGTGAGGGGTTATGACAGGGGAAACGCTGTTGCAGTAGTCTAGTGTGAGGGGTTATGACAGGGGAAACGCTGTTGCAGTAGTCTAGTGTGAGGGGTTATGACAGGGGAAACACTGTTGCAGTAGTCTAGTGTGAGGGGTTATGACAGGGGAAACACTGTTGCAGTAGTCTAGTGTGAGGGGTTATGACAGGGGAAACGCTGTTGCAGTAGTCTAGTGTGAGGGGTTATGACAGGTGAAACGCTGTTGCAGTAGTCTAGTGTGAGGGGTTATGACAGGTGAAACGCTGTTGCAGTAGTCTAGTGTGAGGGGTTATGACAGGGGAAACAGTGTTGCAGTAGTCTAGTGTGAGGGGTTATGACAGGGGAAACGCTGTTGCAGTAGTCTAGTGTGAGGGGTTATGACAGGAGAAACAGTGTTGCAGTAGTCTAGTGTGAGGTGTTATGACAGGGAAACGCTGTTGCAGTAGTCTAGTGTGAGGGGTTATGGCAGGGGAAACGCTGTTGCAGTAGTCTAGTGTGAGGGTTTATGACAGGGGAAACGCTGTTGCAGTAGTCTAGTGTGAGGGTTTATGACAGGGGAAACGCTGTTGCAGTAGTCTAGTGTGAGGGGTTATGACAGGGGAAACGCTGTTGCAGTAGTCTAGTGTGAGGGTTTATGACAGGGGAAACGCTGTTGCAGTAGTGTAGTGTGAGGGGTTATGACAGGGGAAACGCTGTTGCAGTAGTCTAGTGTGAGGGGTTATGACAGGGGAAACGCTGTTGCAGTAGTCTAGTGTGAGGGTTTATGACAGGGGAAACAGTGTTGCAGTAGTCTAGTGTGAGGGGTTATGACAGGTGAAACGGTGTTGCAGTAGTCTAGTGTGAGGGGTTATGACAGGGGAAACACTGTTGCAGTAGTCTAGTGTGAGGGTTTATTACAGGGGAAACGCTGTTGCAGTAGTCTAGTGTGAGGGGTTATGACAGGGGAAACGCTGTTGCAGTATTCTAGTGTGAGGGGTTATGACAGGGGAAACGCTGTTGCAGTAGTCTAGTGTGAGGGGTTATGACAGGGGAAACGCTGTTGCAGTAGTCTAGTGTGAGGGGTTATGACAGGGGAAACAGTGTTGCAGTATTCTAGTGTGAGCGGTTATGACAGGGGAAACGCTGTTGCAGTAGTCTAGTGTGAGGGGATATGACGGGGGAAACGCTGTTGCAGTAGGCTAGTGTGAGGGGTTATGACAGGGGAAACGCTGTTGCAGTAGTCTAGTGTGAGGGGTTATGACAGGGGAAACGCTGTTGCAGTAGTCTAGTGTGAGGGGTTATGACAGGGGAAACACTGTTGCAGTAGTCTAGTGTGAGGGGTTATGACAGGGGAAACACTGTTGCAGTAGTCTAGTGTGAGGGGTTATGACAGGTGAAACGCTGTTGCAGTAGTCTAGTGTGAGGGGTTATGACAGGTGAAACGGTGTTGCAGTAGTCTAGTGTGAGGGGTTATGACAGGGGAAACGCTGTTGCAGTAGTCTAGTGTGAGGGGTTATGACAGGGGAAACGCTGTTGCAGTAGTCTAGTGTGAGGGGTTTATGACAGGGGAAACACTGTTGCAGTAGTCTAGTGTGAGGGGTTATGACAGGGGAAACACTGTTGCAGTAGTCTAGTGTGAGGGGTTATGGCAGGGGAAACGCTGTTGCAGTAGTCTAGTGTGAGGGTTTATGACAGGGGAAACGCTGTTGCAGTAGTCTAGTGTGAGGGGTTATGACAGGGGAAACGCTGTTGCAGTAGTCTAGTGTGAGGGGTTATGACAGGGGAAACGCTGTTGCAGTAGTCTAGTGTGAGGGGTTATGACAGGAGAAACAGTGTTGCAGTAGTCTAGTGTGAGGTGTTATGACAGGGAAACGCTGTTGCAGTAGTCTAGTGTGAGGGGTTATGGCAGGGGAAACGCTGTTGCAGTAGTCTAGTGTGAGGGTTTATGACAGGGGAAACGCTGTTGCAGTAGTCTAGTGTGAGGGTTTATGACAGGGGAAACGCTGTTGCAGTAGTCTAGTGTGAGGGGTTATGACAGGGGAAACGCTGTTGCAGTAGTCTAGTGTGAGGGGTTATGACAGGGGAAACGCTGTTGCAGTAGTCTAGTGTGAGGGGTTATGACAGGGGAAACGCTGTTGCAGTAGTCTAGTGTGAGGGATTATGACAGGGGAAACGCTGTTGCAGTAGTCTAGTGTGAGGGGTTATGACAGGGGAAACGCTGTTGCAGTAGTCTAGTGTGAGGGGTTATGACAGGTGAAACGCTGTTGCAGTAGTCTAGTGTGAGGGGTTTATGACAGGGGAAACAGTGTTGCAGTAGTCTAGTGTGAGGGGTTATGACAGGGGAAACGCAGTTGCAGTAGTCTAGTGTGAGGGGTTATGACAGGAGAAACAGTGTTGCAGTAGTCTAGTGTGAGGTGTTATGACAGGGAAACGCTGTTGCAGTAGTCTAGTGTGAGGGGTTATGGCAGGGGAAACGCTGTTGCAGTAGTCTAGTGTGAGGGTTTATGACAGGGGAAACGCTGTTGCAGTAGTCTAGTGTGAGGGTTTATGACAGGGGAAACGCTGTTGCAGTAGTCTAGTGTGAGGGGTTATGACAGGGGAAACGCTGTTGCAGTAGTCTAGTGTGAGGGTTTATGACAGGGGAAACGCTGTTGCAGTAGTGTAGTGTGAGGGGTTATGACAGGGGAAACGCTGTTGCAGTAGTCTAGTGTGAGGGGTTATGACAGGGGAAACGCTGTTGCAGTAGTCTAGTGTGAGGGTTTATGACAGGGGAAACAGTGTTGCAGTAGTCTAGTGTGAGGGTTTATGACAGGTGAAACGGTGTTGCAGTAGTCTAGTGTGAGGGGTTATGACAGGGGAAACACTGTTGCAGTAGTCTAGTGTGAGGGTTTATGACAGGGGAAACACTGTTGCAGTAGTCTAGTGTGAGGGGTTATGACAGGGGAAACGCTGTTGCAGTAGTCTAGTGTGAGGGGTTATGACAGGGGAAACACTGTTGCAGTAGTCCAGTGTGAGGGGTTATGGCAGAGGAAACACTGTTGCAGTAGTCTAGTGTGAGGGGTTATGACAGGTGAAACGCTGTTGCAGTAGTCTAGTGTGAGGGGTCATGACAGGGGAAACAGTGTTGCAGTAGTCTAGTGTGAGGGGTTATGACAGGGGAAACGCTGTTGCAGTAGTCTAGTGTGAGGGTTCATGACAGGGGAAACGCTGTTGCAGTAGTCTAGTGTGAGGGGTTATGACAGGGGAAACGCTGTTGCAGTAGTCTAGTGTGAGGGTTTATGACAGGGGAAACGCTGTTTTCAGTAGTCTAGTGTGAGGGGTTATGACAGGGGAAACGCTGTTGCCGTAGTCTAGTGTGAGGGGTTATGACAGGTGAAACGCTGTTGCAGTAGTCTAGTGTGAGGGGTTATGACAGGGGAAACGCTGTTGCAGTAGTCTAGTGTGAGGGGTTATGACAGGGGAAACGCTGTTGCAGTAGTCTAGTGTGAGGGGTTATGACAGGGGAAACGCTGTTGCAGTAGTCTAGTGTGAGGGTTTATGACAGGGGAAACGCTGTTGCAGTAGTCTAGTGTGAGGGGTTATGACAGGGGAAACGCTGTTGCAGTAGTCTAGTGTGAGGGGTTATGACAGGGGAAACACTGTTGCAGTAGTCTAGTGTGAGGGGTTATGACAGGGGAAACGCTGTTGCAGTAGTCTAGTGTGAGGGGTTATGACAGGGGAAACGCTGTTGCAGTAGTCTAGTGTGAGGGGTTATGACAGGGGAAACGCTGTTGCAGTAGTCTAGTGTGAGGGGTTATGACAGGGGAAACACTGTTGCAGTAGTCTAGTGTGAGGGGTTATGACAGGGGAAACACTGTTGCAGTAGTCTAGTGTGAGGGGTTATGACAGGGGAAACGCTGTTGCAGTAGTCTAGTGTGAGGGGTTATGACAGGTGAAACGCTGTTGCAGTAGTCTAGTGTGAGGGGTTATGACAGGGGAAACGCTGTTGCAGTAGTCTAGTGTGAGGGGTTATGACAGGGGAAACGCTGTTGCAGTAGTCTAGTGTGAGGGGTTATGACAGGGGAAACACTGTTGCAGTAGTCTAGTGTGAGGGGTTATGACAGGGGAAACGCTGTTGCAGTAGTCTAGTGTGAGGGGTTATGACAGGGGAAACGCTGTTGCAGTAGTCTAGTGTGAGGGGTTATGACAGGGGAAACGCTGTTGCAGTAGTCTACTGTGAGCGGTTATGACAGGGGAAACGCTGTTGCAGTAGTCTAGTGTGAGGGGTTATGACAGGGGAAACGCTGTTGCAGTAGTCTAGTGTGAGGGTTTATGACAGGGGAAACGCTGTTGCAGTAGTGTAGTGTGAGGGGTTATGACAGGGGAAACGCTGTTGCAGTAGTCTAGTGTGAGGGGTTATGACAGGGGAAACGCTGTTGCAGTAGTCTAGTGTGAGGGTTTATGACAGGGGAAACAGTGTTGCAGTAGTCTAGTGTGAGGGTTTATGACAGGTGAAACGGTGTTGCAGTAGTCTAGTGTGAGGGGTTATGACAGGGGAAACACTGTTGCAGTAGTCTAGTGTGAGGGTTTATGACAGGGGAAACACTGTTGCAGTAGTCTAGTGTGAGGGGTTATGACAGGGGAAACGCTGTTGCAGTAGTCTAGTGTGAGGGGTTATGACAGGGGAAACACTGTTGCAGTAGTCCAGTGTGAGGGGTTATGGCAGAGGAAACACTGTTGCAGTAGTCTAGTGTGAGGGGTTATGACAGGTGAAACGCTGTTGCAGTAGTCTAGTGTGAGGGGTCATGACAGGGGAAACAGTGTTGCAGTAGTCTAGTGTGAGGGGTTATGACAGGGGAAACGCTGTTGCAGTAGTCTAGTGTGAGGGTTCATGACAGGGGAAACGCTGTTGCAGTAGTCTAGTGTGAGGGGTTATGACAGGGGAAACGCTGTTGCAGTAGTCTAGTGTGAGGGTTTATGACAGGGGAAACGCTGTTTTCAGTAGTCTAGTGTGAGGGGTTATGACAGGGGAAACGCTGTTGCCGTAGTCTAGTGTGAGGGGTTATGACAGGTGAAACGCTGTTGCAGTAGTCTAGTGTGAGGGGTTATGACAGGGGAAACGCTGTTGCAGTAGTCTAGTGTGAGGGGTTATGACAGGGGAAACGCTGTTGCAGTAGTCTAGTGTGAGGGGTTATGACAGGGGAAACGCTGTTGCAGTAGTCTAGTGTGAGGGTTTATGACAGGGGAAACGCTGTTGCAGTAGTCTAGTGTGAGGGGTTATGACAGGGGAAACGCTGTTGCAGTAGTCTAGTGTGAGGGGTTATGACAGGGGAAACACTGTTGCAGTAGTCTAGTGTGAGGGGTTATGACAGGGGAAACGCTGTTGCAGTAGTCTAGTGTGAGGGGTTATGACAGGGGAAACGCTGTTGCAGTAGTCTAGTGTGAGGGGTTATGACAGGGGAAACGCTGTTGCAGTAGTCTAGTGTGAGGGGTTATGACAGGGGAAACACTGTTGCAGTAGTCTAGTGTGAGGGGTTATGACAGGGGAAACACTGTTGCAGTAGTCTAGTGTGAGGGGTTATGACAGGGGAAACGCTGTTGCAGTAGTCTAGTGTGAGGGGTTATGACAGGTGAAACGCTGTTGCAGTAGTCTAGTGTGAGGGGTTATGACAGGGGAAACGCTGTTGCAGTAGTCTAGTGTGAGGGGTTATGACAGGGGAAACGCTGTTGCAGTAGTCTAGTGTGAGGGGTTATGACAGGGGAAACACTGTTGCAGTAGTCTAGTGTGAGGGGTTATGACAGGGGAAACGCTGTTGCAGTAGTCTAGTGTGAGGGGTTATGACAGGGGAAACGCTGTTGCAGTAGTCTAGTGTGAGGGGTTATGACAGGGGAAACGCTGTTGCAGTAGTCTACTGTGAGCGGTTATGACAGGGGAAACGCTGTTGCAGTAGTCTAGTGTGAGGGGTTATGACAGGGGAAACGCTGTTGCAGTAGTCTAGTGTGAGGGGTTATGGCAGGGGAAACGCTGTTGCAGTAGTCTAGTGTGAGGGGTTATGACAGGGGAAACGCTGTTGCAGTAGTCTAGTGTGAGGGGTTATGACAGGGGAAACTGTGTTGCAGTAGTCTAGTGTGAGGGGTTATGACAGGGGAAACGCTGTTGCAGTAGTCTAGTGTGAGGGGTTATGACAGGTGAAACACTGTTGCAGTAGTCTAGTGTGAGGGTTTATGACAGGGGAAACACTGTTGCAGTAGTCTAGTGTGAGGGGTTATGACAGGGGAAACGCTGTTGCAGTAGTCTAGTGTGAGGGGTTATGACAGGGGAAACACTGTTGCAGTAGTCTAGTGTGAGGGGTTATGACAGGGGAAACACTGTTGCAGTAGTCCAGCGTGAGGGGTTATGACAGGGGAAACAGTGTTGCAGTAGTCTAGTGTGAGGGGTTATGACAGGGGAAACGCTGTTGCAGTAGTCTAGTGTGAGGGGTTATGACAGGGGAAACGCTGTTGCAGTAGTCTAGTGTGAGGGGTTATGACAGGGGAAACGCTGTTGCAGTAGTCTAGTGTGAGGGGTTATGGCAGGGGAAACGCTGTTGCAGTAGTCTAGTGTGAGGGGTTATGACAGGGGAAACGCTGTTGCAGTAGTCTAGTGTGAGGGGTTATGACAGGGGAAACGCTGTTGCAGTAGTCTAGTGTGAGGGGTTATGACAGGGGAAACGCTGTTGCAGTAGTCTAGTGTGAGGGGTTTATGACAGGGGAAACACTGTTGCAGTAGTCTAGTGTGAGGGGTTATGACAGGGGAAACACTGTTGCAGTAGTCTAGTGTGAGGGGTTATGGCAGGGGAAACGCTGTTGCAGTAGTCTAGTGTGAGGGTTTATGACAGGGGAAACGCTGTTGCAGTAGTCTAGTGTGAGGGGTTATGACAGGGGAAACGCTGTTGCAGTAGTCTAGTGTGAGGGGTTATGACAGGGGAAACGCTGTTGCAGTAGTCTAGTGTGAGGGATTATGACAGGGGAAACGCTGTTGCAGTAGTCTAGTGTGAGGGGTTATGACAGGGGAAACGCTGTTGCAGTAGTCTAGTGTGAGGGGTTATGACAGGTGAAACGCTGTTGCAGTAGTCTAGTGTGAGGGGTTATGACAGGGGAAACAGTGTTGCAGTAGTCTAGTGTGAGGGGTTATGACAGGGGAAACGCTGTTGCAGTAGTCTAGTGTGAGGGGTTATGACAGGAGAAACAGTGTTGCAGTAGTCTAGTGTGAGGTGTTATGACAGGGAAACGCTGTTGCAGTAGTCTAGTGTGAGGGGTTATGGCAGGGGAAACGCTGTTGCAGTAGTCTAGTGTGAGGGTTTATGACAGGGGAAACGCTGTTGCAGTAGTCTAGTGTGAGGGTTTATGACAGGGGAAACGCTGTTGCAGTAGTCTAGTGTGAGGGGTTATGACAGGGGAAACGCTGTTGCAGTAGTCTAGTGTGAGGGTTTATGACAGGGGAAACGCTGTTGCAGTAGTGTAGTGTGAGGGGTTATGACAGGGGAAACGCTGTTGCAGTAGTCTAGTGTGAGGGGTTATGACAGGGGAAACGCTGTTGCAGTAGTCTAGTGTGAGGGTTTATGACAGGGGAAACAGTGTTGCAGTAGTCTAGTGTGAGGGGTTATGACAGGTGAAACGGTGTTGCAGTAGTCTAGTGTGAGGGGTTATGACAGGGG
Source organism: Salvelinus alpinus (assembly GCF_045679555.1). NCBI lineage: Eukaryota > Metazoa > Chordata > Actinopteri > Salmoniformes > Salmonidae > Salvelinus > Salvelinus alpinus. The sequence continues at coordinate 34,388,711 of NC_092089.1, read as the reverse complement.
AAACACTGTTGCAGTAGTCTAGTGTGAGGGTTTATTACAGGGGAAACGCTGTTGCAGTAGTCTAGTGTGAGGGGTTATGACAGGGGAAACGCTGTTGCAGTATTCTAGTGTGAGGGGTTATGACAGGGGAAACGCTGTTGCAGTAGTCTAGTGTGAGGGGTTATGACAGGGGAAACGCTGTTGCAGTAGTCTAGTGTGAGGGGTTATGACAGGGGAAACAGTGTTGCAGTATTCTAGTGTGAGCGGTTATGACAGGGGAAACGCTGTTGCAGTAGTCTAGTGTGAGGGGATATGACGGGGGAAACGCTGTTGCAGTAGGCTAGTGTGAGGGGTTATGACAGGGGAAACGCTGTTGCAGTAGTCTAGTGTGAGGGGTTATGACAGGGGAAACGCTGTTGCAGTAGTCTAGTGTGAGGGGTTATGACAGGGGAAACACTGTTGCAGTAGTCTAGTGTGAGGGGTTATGACAGGGGAAACACTGTTGCAGTAGTCCAGTGTGAGGGGTTATGACAGGGGAAACAGTGTTGCAGTAGTCTAGTGTGAGGGGTTATGACAGGGGAAACGCTGTTGCAGTAGTCTAGTGTGAGGGGTTATGACAGGGGAAACGCTGTTGCAGTATTCTAGTGTGAGGGGTTATGACAGGGGAAACGCTGTTGCAGTAGTCTAGTGTGAGGGGTTATGGCAGGGGAAACGGTGTTGCAGTAGTCTAGTGTGAGGGGTTATGACAGGGGAAACGCTGTTGCAGTATTCTAGTGTGAGGGGTTATGACAGGGGAAACGCTGTTGCAGTAGTCTAGTGTGAGGGGTTATGGCAGGGGAAACGCGTTTGCAGTAGTCTAGTGTGAGAGGTTATGACAGGTGAAACGGTGTTGCAGTAGTCTAGTGTGAGGGGTTATGACAGGTGAAACGGTGTTGCAGTAGTCTAGTGTGAGGGGTTATGACAGGGGAAACGCTGTTGCAGTAGTCTAGTGTGAGGGGTTATGACAGGGGAAACGCTGTTGCAGTAGTCTAGTGTGAGGGGTTTATGACAGGGGAAACACTGTTGCAGTAGTCTAGTGTGAGGGGTTATGACAGGGGAAACACTGTTGCAGTAGTCTAGTGTGAGGGGTTATGGCAGGGGAAACGCTGTTGCAGTAGTCTAGTGTGAGGGTTTATGACAGGGGAAACGCTGTTGCAGTAGTCTAGTGTGAGGGGTTATGACAGGGGAAACGCTGTTGCAGTAGTCTAGTGTGAGGGGTTATGACAGGGGAAACGCTGTTGCAGTAGTCTAGTGTGAGGGATTATGACAGGGGAAACGCTGTTGCAGTAGTCTAGTGTGAGGGGTTATGACAGGGGAAACGCTGTTGCAGTAGTCTAGTGTGAGGGGTTATGACAGGGGAAACGCTGTTGCAGTAGTCTAGTGTGAGGGGTTATGACAGGTGAAACGCTGTTGCAGTAGTCTAGTGTGAGGGGTTTATGACAGGGGAAACAGTGTTGCAGTAGTCTAGTGTGAGGGGTTATGACAGGGGAAACGCTGTTGCAGTAGTCTAGTGTGAGGGGTTATGACAGGAGAAACAGTGTTGCAGTAGTCTAGTGTGAGGTGTTATGACAGGGAAACGCTGTTGCAGTAGTCTAGTGTGAGGGGTTATGGCAGGGGAAACGCTGTTGCAGTAGTCTAGTGTGAGGGTTTATGACAGGGGAAACGCTGTTGCAGTAGTCTAGTGTGAGGGTTTATGACAGGGGAAACGCTGTTGCAGTAGTCTAGTGTGAGGGGTTATGACAGGGGAAACGCTGTTGCAGTAGTCTAGTGTGAGGGGTTATGACAGGGGAAACGCTGTTGCAGTAGTCTAGTGTGAGGGATTATGACAGGGGAAACGCTGTTGCAGTAGTCTAGTGTGAGGGGTTATGACAGGGGAAACGCTGTTGCAGTAGTCTAGTGTGAGGGGTTATGACAGGTGAAACGCTGTTGCAGTAGTCTAGTGTGAGGGGTTTATGACAGGGGAAACAGTGTTGCAGTAGTCTAGTGTGAGGGGTTATGACAGGGGAAACGCTGTTGCAGTAGTCTAGTGTGAGGGGTTATGACAGGAGAAACAGTGTTGCAGTAGTCTAGTGTGAGGTGTTATGACAGGGAAACGCTGTTGCAGTAGTCTAGTGTGAGGGGTTATGGCAGGGGAAACGCTGTTGCAGTAGTCTAGTGTGAGGGTTTATGACAGGGGAAACGCTGTTGCAGTAGTCTAGTGTGAGGGTTTATGACAGGGGAAACGCTGTTGCAGTAGTCTAGTGTGAGGGGTTATGACAGGGGAAACGCTGTTGCAGTAGTCTAGTGTGAGGGTTTATGACAGGGGAAACGCTGTTGCAGTAGTCTAGTGTGAGGGTTTATGACCGGGGAAACGCTGTTGCAGTAGTCTAGTGTGAGGGGTTATGACAGGGGAAACGCTGTTGCAGTAGTCTAGTGTGAGGGTTTATGACAGGGGAAACAGTGTTGCAGTAGTCTAGTGTGAGGGGTTATGACAGGGGAAACAGTGTTGCAGTAGTCTAGTGTGAGGGGTTATGACAGGGGAAACGCTGTTGCAGTAGTCTAGTGTGAGGGTTCATGACAGGGGAAACGCTGTTGCAGTAGTCTAGTGTGAGGGGTTATGACAGGGGAAACGCTGTTGCAGTAGTCTAGTGTGAGGGTTTATGACAGGGGAAACGCTGTTTTCAGTAGTCTAGTGTGAGGGGTTATGACAGGGGAAACGCTGTTGCAGTAGTCCAGTGTGAGGGGTTATGACAGGGGAAACAGTGTTGCAGTAGTCTAGTGTGAGGGGTTATGACAGGGGAAACGCTGTTGCAGTAGTCTAGTGTGAGGGGTTATGACAGGGGAAACGCTGTTGCAGTAGTCTAGTGTGAGGGGTTATGACAGGGGAAACGCTGTTGCAGTAGTCTAGTGTGAGGGGTTATGGCAGGGGAAACGCTGTTGCAGTAGTCTAGTGTGAGGGGTTATGACAGGGGAAACGCTGTTGCAGTAGTCTAGTGTGAGGGGTTATGACAGGGGAAACGCTGTTGCAGTAGTCTAGTGTGAGGGGTTATGACAGGGGAAACGCTGTTGCAGTAGTCTAGTGTGAGGGGTTTATGACAGGGGAAACACTGTTGCAGTAGTCTAGTGTGAGGGGTTATGACAGGGGAAACACTGTTGCAGTAGTCTAGTGTGAGGGGTTATGGCAGGGGAAACGCTGTTGCAGTAGTCTAGTGTGAGGGTTTATGACAGGGGAAACGCTGTTGCAGTAGTCTAGTGTGAGGGGTTATGACAGGGGAAACGCTGTTGCAGTAGTCTAGTGTGAGGGGTTATGACAGGGGAAACGCTGTTGCAGTAGTCTAGTGTGAGGGATTATGACAGGGGAAACGCTGTTGCAGTAGTCTAGTGTGAGGGGTTATGACAGGGGAAACGCTGTTGCAGTAGTCTAGTGTGAGGGGTTATGACAGGTGAAACGCTGTTGCAGTAGTCTAGTGTGAGGGGTTATGACAGGGGAAACAGTGTTGCAGTAGTCTAGTGTGAGGGGTTATGACAGGGGAAACGCTGTTGCAGTAGTCTAGTGTGAGGGGTTATGACAGGAGAAACAGTGTTGCAGTAGTCTAGTGTGAGGTGTTATGACAGGGAAACGCTGTTGCAGTAGTCTAGTGTGAGGGGTTATGGCAGGGGAAACGCTGTTGCAGTAGTCTAGTGTGAGGGTTTATGACAGGGGAAACGCTGTTGCAGTAGTCTAGTGTGAGGGTTTATGACAGGGGAAACAGTGTTGCAGTAGTCTAGTGTGAGGGGTTATGACAGGGGAAACGCTGTTGCAGTAGTCTAGTGTGAGGGTTTATGACAGGGGAAACGCTGTTGCAGTAGTGTAGTGTGAGGGGTTATGACAGGGGAAACGCTGTTGCAGTAGTCTAGTGTGAGGGGTTATGACAGGGGAAACGCTGTTGCAGTAGTCTAGTGTGAGGGTTTATGACAGGGGAAACAGTGTTGCAGTAGTCTAGTGTGAGGGTTTATGACAGGTGAAACGGTGTTGCAGTAGTCTAGTGTGAGGGGTTATGACAGGGGAAACACTGTTGCAGTAGTCTAGTGTGAGGGTTTATTACAGGGGAAACGCTGTTGCAGTAGTCTAGTGTGAGGGGTTATGACAGGGGAAACGCTGTTGCAGTATTCTAGTGTGAGGGGTTATGACAGGGGAAACGCTGTTGCAGTAGTCTAGTGTGAGGGGTTATGACAGGGGAAACGCTGTTGCAGTAGTCTAGTGTGAGGGGTTATGACAGGGGAAACAGTGTTGCAGTATTCTAGTGTGAGGGGTTATGACAGGGGAAACGCTGTTGCAGTAGTCTAGTGTGAGGGTTTATGACAGGGGAAACGCTGTTGCAGTAGTCTAGTGTGAGGGGTTATGACAGGGGAAACGCTGTTGCAGTAGTCTAGTGTGAGGGGTTATGACAGGGGAAACGCTGTTGCAGTAGTCTAGTGTGAGGGTTTATGACAGGGGAAACGCTGTTGCAGTAGTCTAGTGTGAGGGGTTATGACAGGGGAAACGCTGTTGCAGTAGTCTAGTGTGAGGGGTTATGACAGGGGAAACACTGTTGCAGTAGTCTAGTGTGAGGGGTTATGACAGGGGAAACACTGTTGCAGTAGTCCAGTGTGAGAGGTTATGACAGGGGAAACAGTGTTGCAGTAGTCTGGTGTGAGGGGTTATGACAGGGGAAACGCTGTTGCAGTAGTCTAGTGTGAGGGGTTATGACAGGGGAAACGCTGTTGCAGTATTCTAGTGTGAGGGGTTATGACAGGGGAAACGCTGTTGCAGTAGTCTAGTGTGAGGGGTTATGGCAGGGGAAACGGTGTTGCAGTAGTCTAGTGTGAGGGGTTATGACAGGGGAAACGCTGTTGCAGTATTCTAGTGTGAGGGGTTATGACAGGGGAAACGCTGTTGCAGTAGTCTAGTGTGAGGGGTTATGGCAGGGGAAACGCGTTTGCAGTAGTCTAGTGTGAGAGGTTATGACAGGTGAAACGGTGTTGCAGTAGTCTAGTGTGAGGGGTTATGACAGGGGAAACGGTGTTGCAGTAGTCTAGTGTGAGGGGTTATGACAGGGGAAACACTGTTGCAGTAGTCTAGTGTGAGGGGTTATGACAGGGGAAACACTGTTGCAGTAGTCTAGTGTGAGGGGTTATGGCAGGGGAAACGCTGTTGCAGTAGTCTAGTGTGAGGGTTTATGACAGGGGAAACGCTGTTGCAGTAGTCTAGTGTGAGGGGTTATGACAGGGGAAACGCTGTTGCAGTAGTCTAGTGTGAGGGGTTATGACAGGGGAAACGCTGTTGCAGTAGTCTAGTGTGAGGGATTATGACAGGGGAAACGCTGTTGCAGTAGTCTAGTGTGAGGGGTTATGACAGGGGAAACGCTGTTGCAGTAGTCTAGTGTGAGGGGTTATGACAGGTGAAACGCTGTTGCAGTAGTCTAGTGTGAGGGGTTATGACAGGTGAAACGGTGTTGCAGTAGTCTAGTGTGAGGGGTTATGACAGGGGAAACGCTGTTGCAGTAGTCTAGTGTGAGGGGTTATGACAGGGGAAACGCTGTTGCAGTTTTCTAGTGTGAGGGGTTTATGACAGGGGAAACACTGTTGCAGTAGTCTAGTGTGAGGGGTTATGACAGGGGAAACACTGTTGCAGTAGTCTAGTGTGAGGGGTTATGGCAGGGGAAACGCTGTTGCAGTAGTCTAGTGTGAGGGTTTATGACAGGGGAAACGCTGTTGCAGTAGTCTAGTGTGAGGGGTTATGACAGGGGAAACGCTGTTGCAGTAGTCTAGTGTGAGGGGTTATGACAGGGGAAACGCTGTTGCAGTAGTCTAGTGTGAGGGGTTTATGACAGGGGAAACAGTGTTGCAGTAGTCTAGTGTGAGGGGTTATGACAGGGGAAACGCTGTTGCAGTAGTCTAGTGTGAGGGGTTATGACAGGAGAAACAGTGTTGCAGTAGTCTAGTGTGAGGTGTTATGACAGGGAAACGCTGTTGCAGTAGTCTAGTGTGAGGGGTTATGGCAGGGGAAACGCTGTTGCAGTAGTCTAGTGTGAGGGTTTATGACAGGGGAAACGCTGTTGCAGTAGTCTAGTGTGAGGGTTTATGACAGGGGAAACGCTGTTGCAGTAGTCTAGTGTGAGGGGTTATGACAGGAGAAACGCTGTTGAAGTAGTCTAGTGTGAGGGGTTATGACAGGGGAAACGCTGTTGCAGTAGTCTAGTGTGAGGGGATATGACAGGGGAAACGCTGTTGCAGTAGTCTAGTGTGAGGGGTTATGACAGGGGAAACACTGTTGCAGTAGTCTAGTGTGAGGGGTTATGACAGGGGAAACGCTGTTGCAGTAGTCTAGTGTGAGGGGTTATGACAGGGGAAACGCTGTTGCAGTAGTCTAGTGTGAGGGGTTTATGACAGGGGAAACAGTGTTACAGTAGTCTAGTGTGAGGGGTTATGACAGGGGAAACGCTGTTGCAGTAGTCTAGTGTGAGGGGTTATGACAGGAGAAACAGTGTTGCAGTAGTCTAGTGTGAGGTGTTATGACAGGGAAACGCTGTTGCAGTAGTCTAGTGTGAGGGGTTATGGCAGGGGAAACGCTGTTGCAGTAGTCTAGTGTGAGGGTTTATGACAGGGGAAACGCTGTTGCAGTAGTCTAGTGTGAGGGTTTATGACAGGGGAAACGCTGTTGCAGTAGTCTAGTGTGAGGGGTTACGACAGGGGAAACGCTGTTGCAGTAGTCTAGTGTGAGGGTTTATGACAGGGGAAACGCTGTTGCAGTAGTCTAGTGTGAGGGGTTATGACAGGGGAAACGCTGTTGCAGTAGTCTAGTGTGAGGGTTTATGACAGGGGAAACAGTGTTGCAGTAGTCTAGTGTGAGGGTTTATGACAGGTGAAACGGTGTTGCAGTAGTCTAGTGTGAGGGGTTATGACAGGGGAAACACTGTTGCAGTAGTCTAGTGTGAGGGTTTATGACAGGGGACACACTGTTGCAGTAGTCTAGTGTGAGGGGTTATGACAGGGGAAACGCTGTTGCAGTAGTCTAGTGTGAGGGGTTATGACAGGGGAAACACTGTTGCAGTAGTCCAGTGTGAGGGGTTATGGCAGAGGAAACACTGTTGCAGTAGTCTAGTGTGAGGGGTTATGACAGGTGAAACGCTGTTGCAGTAGTCTAGTGTGAGGGGTCATGACAGGGGAAACAGTGTTGCAGTAGTCTAGTGTGAGGGGTTATGACAGGGGAAACGCTGTTGCAGTAGTCTAGTGTGAGGGTTCATGACAGGGGAAACGCTGTTGCAGTAGTCTAGTGTGAGGGGTTATGACAGGGGAAACGCTGTTGCAGTAGTCTAGTGTGAGGGTTTATGACAGGGGAAACGCTGTTTTCAGTAGTCTAGTGTGAGGGGTTATGACAGGGGAAACGCTGTTGCCGTAGTCTAGTGTGAGGGGTTATGACAGGTGAAACGCTGTTGCAGTAGTCTAGTGTGAGGGGTTATGACAGGGGAAACGCTGTTGCAGTAGTCTAGTGTGAGGGGTTATGACAGGGGAAACGCTGTTGCAGTAGTCTAGTGTGAGGGGTTATGACAGGGGAAACGCTGTTGCAGTAGTCTAGTGTGAGGGTTTATGACAGGGGAAACGCTGTTGCAGTAGTCTAGTGTGAGGGGTTATGACAGGGGAAACGCTGTTGCAGTAGTCTAGTGTGAGGGGTTATGACAGGGGAAACACTGTTGCAGTAGTCTAGTGTGAGGGGTTATGACAGGGGAAACGCTGTTGCAGTAGTCTAGTGTGAGGGGTTATGACAGGGGAAACGCTGTTGCAGTAGTCTAGTGTGAGGGGTTATGACAGGGGAAACGCTGTTGCAGTAGTCTAGTGTGAGGGGTTATGACAGGGGAAACACTGTTGCAGTAGTCTAGTGTGAGGGGTTATGACAGGGGAAACACTGTTGCAGTAGTCTAGTGTGAGGGGTTATGACAGGGGAAACGCTGTTGCAGTAGTCTAGTGTGAGGGGTTATGACAGGGGAAACGCTGTTGCAGTAGTCTAGTGTGAGGGGTTATGACAGGTGAAACGCTGTTGCAGTAGTCTAGTGTGAGGGGTTATGACAGGGGAAACGCTGTTGCAGTAGTCTAGTGTGAGGGGTTATGACAGGGGAAACGCTGTTGCAGTAGTCTAGTGTGAGGGGTTATGACAGGGGAAACGCTGTTGCAGTAGTCTAGTGTGAGGGGTTATGACAGGGGAAACGCTGTTGCAGTAGTCTAGTGTGAGGGGTTATGACAGGGGAAACGCTGTTGCAGTAGTCTAGTGTGAGGGGTTATGACAGGGGAAACGCTGTTGCAGTAGTCTACTGTGAGCGGTTATGACAGGGGAAACGCTGTTGCAGTAGTCTAGTGTGAGGGGATATGACGGGGGAAACGCTGTTGCAGTAGGCTAGTGTGAGGGGTTATGACAGGGGAAACGCTGTTGCAGTAGTCTAGTGTGAGGGGTTATGACAGGGGAAACGCTGTTGCAGTAGTCTAGTGTGAGGGGTTATGGCAGGGGAAACGCTGTTGCAGTAGTCTAGTGTGAGGGGTTATGACAGGGGAAACGCTGTTGCAGTAGTCTAGTGTGAGGGGTTATGACAGGGGAAACACTGTTGCAGTAGTCTAGTGTGAGGGGTTATGACAGGGGAAACGCTGTTGCAGTAGTCTAGTGTGAGGGGTTATGACAGGTGAAACACTGTTGCAGTAGTCTAGTGTGAGGGTTTATGACAGGGGAAACACTGTTGCAGTAGTCTAGTTTGAGGGGTTATGACAGGGGAAACACTGTTGCAGTAGTCTAGTGTGAGGGGTTATGACAGGGGAAACACTGTTGCAGTAGTCCAGTGTGAGGGGTTATGACAGGGGAAACAGTGTTGCAGTAGTCTAGTGTGAGGGGTTATGACAGGGGAAACGCTGTTGCAGTAGTCTAGTGTGAGGGGTTATGACAGGGGAAACGCTGTTGCAGTAGTCTAGTGTGAGGGGTTATGACAGGGGAAACGCTGTTGCAGTAGTCTAGTGTGAGGGGTTATGGCAGGGGAAACGCTGTTGCAGTAGTCTAGTGTGAGGGGTTATGACAGGGGAAACGCTGTTGCAGTAGTCTAGTGTGAGGGGTTATGACAGGGGAAACGCTGTTGCAGTCGTCTAGTGTGAGGGGTTATGACAGGGGAAACGCTGTTGCAGTAGTCTAGTGTGAGGGGTTTATGACAGGGGAAACACTGTTGCAGTAGTCTAGTGTGAGGGGTTATGACAGGGGAAACGCTGTTGCAGTAGTCTAGTGTGAGGGATTATGACAGGGGAAACGCTGTTGCAGTAGTCTAGTGTGAGGGGTTATGACAGGGGAAACGCTGTTGCAGTAGTCTAGTGTGAGGGGTTATGACAGGTGAAACGCTGTTGCAGTAGTCTAGTGTGAGGGGTTATGACAGGGGAAACAGTGTTGCAGTAGTCTAGTGTGAGGGGTTATGACAGGGGAAACGCTGTTGCAGTAGTCTAGTGTGAGGGGTTATGACAGGAGAAACAGTGTTGCAGTAGTCTAGTGTGAGGTGTTATGACAGGGAAACGCTGTTGCAGTAGTCTAGTGTGAGGGGTTATGGCAGGGGAAACGCTGTTGCAGTAGTCTAGTGTGAGGGGTTATGACAGGGGAAACGCTGTTGCAGTAGTCTAGTGTGAGGGTTTATGACAGGGGAAACGCTGTTGCAGTAGTCTAGTGTGAGGGGTTATGACAGGGGAAACGCTGTTGCAGTATTCTAGTGTGAGGGGTTATGACAGGGGAAACGCTGTTGCAGTAGTCTAGTGTGAGGGGATATGACGGGGGAAACGCTGTTGCAGTAGGCTAGTGTGAGGGGTTATGACAGGGGAAACGCTGTTGCAGTAGTCTAGTGTGAGGGGTTATGACAGGGGAAACGCTGTTGCAGTAGTCTAGTGTGAGGGGTTATGACAGGGGAAACGCTGTTGCAGTAGTCTAGTGTGAGGGGTTATGACAGGGGAAACGCTGTTGCAGTAGTCTAGTGTGAGGGGTTATGACAGGGGAAACACTGTTGCAGTAGTCCAGTGTGAGGGGTTATGACAGGGGAAACAGTGTTGCAGTAGTCTAGTGTGAGGGGTTATGACAGGGGAAACGCTGTTGCAGTAGTCTAGTGTGAGGGGTTATGACAGGGGAAACGCTGTTGCAGTATTCTAGTGTGAGGGGTTATGACAGGGGAAACGCTGTTGCAGTAGTCTAGTGTGAGGGGTTATGGCAGGGGAAACGGTGTTGCAGTAGTCTAGTGTGAGGGGTTATGGCAGGGGAAACGGTGTTGCAGTAGTCTAGTGTGAGGGGTTATGACAGGGGAAACGCTGTTGCAGTATTCTAGTGTGAGGGGTTATGACAGGGGAAACGCTGTTGCAGTAGTCTAGTGTGAGGGGTTATGGCAGGGGAAACGCGTTTGCAGTAGTCTAGTGTGAGAGGTTATGACAGGTGAAACGGTGTTGCAGTAGTCTAGTGTGAGGGGTTATGACAGGTGAAACGGTGTTGCAGTAGTCTAGTGTGAGGGGTTATGACAGGGGAAACGCTGTTGCAGTAGTCTAGTGTGAGGGGTTATGACAGGGGAAACGCTGTTGCAGTAGTCTAGTGTGAGGGGTTTATGACAGGGGAAACACTGTTGCAGTAGTCTAGTGTGAGGGGTTATGACAGGGGAAACACTGTTGCAGTAGTCTAGTGTGAGGGGTTATGGCAGGGGAAACGCTGTTGCAGTAGTCTAGTGTGAGGGTTTATGACAGGGGAAACGCTGTTGCAGTAGTCTAGTGTGAGGGGTTATGACAGGGGAAACGCTGTTGCAGTAGTCTAGTGTGAGGGTTTATGACAGGGGAAACGCTGTTGCAGTAGTCTAGTGTGAGGGGTTATGACAGGGGAAACGCTGTTGCAGTATTCTAGTGTGAGGGGTTATGACAGGGGAAACGCTGTTGCAGTAGTCTAGTGTGAGGGGATATGACGGGGGAAACGCTGTTGCAGTAGGCTAGTGTGAGGGGTTATGACAGGGGAAACGCTGTTGCAGTAGTCTAGTGTGAGGGGTTATGACAGGGGAAACGCTGTTGCAGTAGTCTAGTGTGAGGGGTTATGACAGGGGAAACGCTGTTGCAGTAGTCTAGTGTGAGGGGTTATGACAGGGGAAACGCTGTTGCAGTAGTCTAGTGTGAGGGGTTATGACAGGGGAAACACTGTTGCAGTAGTCCAGTGTGAGGGGTTATGACAGGGGAAACAGTGTTGCAGTAGTCTAGTGTGAGGGGTTATGACAGGGGAAACGCTGTTGCAGTAGTCTAGTGTGAGGGGTTATGACAGGGGAAACGCTGTTGCAGTATTCTAGTGTGAGGGGTTATGACAGGGGAAACGCTGTTGCAGTAGTCTAGTGTGAGGGGTTATGGCAGGGGAAACGGTGTTGCAGTAGTCTAGTGTGAGGGGTTATGGCAGGGGAAACGGTGTTGCAGTAGTCTAGTGTGAGGGGTTATGACAGGGGAAACGCTGTTGCAGTATTCTAGTGTGAGGGGTTATGACAGGGGAAACGCTGTTGCAGTAGTCTAGTGTGAGGGGTTATGGCAGGGGAAACGCGTTTGCAGTAGTCTAGTGTGAGAGGTTATGACAGGTGAAACGGTGTTGCAGTAGTCTAGTGTGAGGGGTTATGACAGGTGAAACGGTGTTGCAGTAGTCTAGTGTGAGGGGTTATGACAGGGGAAACGCTGTTGCAGTAGTCTAGTGTGAGGGGTTATGACAGGGGAAACGCTGTTGCAGTAGTCTAGTGTGAGGGGTTTATGACAGGGGAAACACTGTTGCAGTAGTCTAGTGTGAGGGGTTATGACAGGGGAAACACTGTTGCAGTAGTCTAGTGTGAGGGGTTATGGCAGGGGAAACGCTGTTGCAGTAGTCTAGTGTGAGGGTTTATGACAGGGGAAACGCTGTTGCAGTAGTCTAGTGTGAGGGGTTATGACAGGGGAAACGCTGTTGCAGTAGTCTAGTGTGAGGGGTTATGACAGGGGAAACGCTGTTGCAGTAGTCTAGTGTGAGGGATTATGACAGGGGAAACGCTGTTGCAGTAGTCTAGTGTGAGGGGTTATGACAGGGGAAACGCTGTTGCAGTAGTCTAGTGTGAGGGGTTATGACAGGTGAAACGCTGTTGCAGTAGTCTAGTGTGAGGGGTTATGACAGGTGAAACGGTGTTGCAGTAGTCTAGTGTGAGGGGTTATGACAGGGGAAACGCTGTTGCAGTAGTCTAGTGTGAGGGGTTATGACAGGGGAAACGCTGTTGCAGTAGTCTAGTGTGAGGGGTTTATGACAGGGGAAACACTGTTGCAGTAGTCTAGTGTGAGGGGTTATGACAGGGGAAACACTGTTGCAGTAGTCTAGTGTGAGGGGTTATGGCAGGGGAAACGCTGTTGCAGTAGTCTAGTGTGAGGGTTTATGACAGGGGAAACGCTGTTGCAGTAGTCTAGTGTGAGGGGTTATGACAGGGGAAACGCTGTTGCAGTAGTCTAGTGTGAGGGGTTATGACAGGGGAAACGCTGTTGCAGTAGTCTAGTGTGAGGGATTATGACAGGGGAAACGCTGTTGCAGTAGTCTAGTGTGAGGGGTTATGACAGGGGAAACGCTGTTGCAGTAGTCTAGTGTGAGGGGTTATGACAGGTGAAACGCTGTTGCAGTAGTCTAGTGTGAGGGGTTTATGACAGGGGAAACAGTGTTGCAGTAGTCTAGTGTGAGGGGTTATGACAGGGGAAACGCTGTTGCAGTAGTCTAGTGTGAGGGGTTATGACAGGAGAAACAGTGTTGCAGTAGTCTAGTGTGAGGTGTTATGACAGGGAAACGCTGTTGCAGTAGTCTAGTGTGAGGGGTTATGGCAGGGGAAACGCTGTTGCAGTAGTCTAGTGTGAGGGTTTATGACAGGGGAAACGCTGTTGCAGTAGTCTAGTGTGAGGGTTTATGACAGGGGAAACGCTGTTGCAGTAGTCTAGTGTGAGGGGTTATGACAGGGGAAACGCTGTTGCAGTAGTCTAGTGTGAGGGGTTATGACAGGGGAAACGCTGTTGCAGTAGTCTAGTGTGAGGGGTTATGACAGGGGAAACGCTGTTGCAGTAGTCTAGTGTGAGGGATTATGACAGGGGAAACGCTGTTGCAGTAGTCTAGTGTGAGGGGTTATGACAGGGGAAACGCTGTTGCAGTAGTCTAGTGTGAGGGGTTATGACAGGTGAAACGCTGTTGCAGTAGTCTAGTGTGAGGGGTTTATGACAGGGGAAACAGTGTTGCAGTAGTCTAGTGTGAGGGGTTATGACAGGGGAAACGCTGTTGCAGTAGTCTAGTGTGAGGGGTTATGACAGGAGAAACAGTGTTGCAGTAGTCTAGTGTGAGGTGTTATGACAGGGAAACGCTGTTGCAGTAGTCTAGTGTGAGGGGTTATGGCAGGGGAAACGCTGTTGCAGTAGTCTAGTGTGAGGGTTTATGACAGGGGAAACGCTGTTGCAGTAGTCTAGTGTGAGGGTTTATGACAGGGGAAACGCTGTTGCAGTAGTCTAGTGTGAGGGGTTATGACAGGGGAAACGGTGTTGCAGTAGTCTAGTGTGAGGGTTTATGACAGGTGAAACGGTGTTGCAGTAGTCTAGTGTGAGGGGTTATGACAGGGGAAACACTGTTGCAGTAGTCTAGTGTGAGGGTTTATGACAGGGGAAACACTGTTGCAGTAGTCTAGTGTGAGGGGTTATGACAGGGGAAACGCTGTTGCAGTAGTCTAGTGTGAGGGGTTATGACAGGGGAAACACTGTTGCAGTAGTCCAGTGTGAGGGGTTATGGCAGAGGAAACACTGTTGCAGTAGTCTAGTGTGAGGGGTTATGACAGGTGAAACGCTGTTGCAGTAGTCTAGTGTGAGGGGTCATGACAGGGGAAACAGTGTTGCAGTAGTCTAGTGTGAGGGGTTATGACAGGGGAAACGCTGTTGCAGTAGTCTAGTGTGAGGGTTCATGACAGGGGAAACGCTGTTGCAGTAGTCTAGTGTGAGGGGTTATGACAGGGGAAACGCTGTTGCAGTAGTCTAGTGTGAGGGTTTATGACAGGGGAAACGCTGTTTTCAGTAGTCTAGTGTGAGGGGTTATGACAGGGGAAACGCTGTTGCCGTAGTCTAGTGTGAGGGGTTATGACAGGTGAAACGCTGTTGCAGTAGTCTAGTGTGAGGGGTTATGACAGGTGAAACGCTGTTGCAGTAGTCTAGTGTGAGGGGTTATGACAGGGGAAACGCTGTTGCCGTAGTCTAGTGTGAGGGGTTATGACAGGTGAAACGCTGTTGCAGTAGTCTAGTGTGAGGGGTTATGACAGGGGAAACGCTGTTGCAGTAGTCTAGTGTGAGGGGTTATGACAGGGGAAACGCTGTTGCAGTAGTCTAGTGTGAGGGGTTATGACAGGGGAAACGCTGTTGCAGTAGTCTAGTGTGAGGGTTTATGACAGGGGAAACGCTGTTGCAGTAGTCTAGTGTGAGGGGTTATGACAGGGGAAACGCTGTTGCAGTAGTCTAGTGTGAGGGGTTATGACAGGGGAAACACTGTTGCAGTAGTCCAGTGTGAGGGGTTATGGCAGAGGAAACACTGTTGCAGTAGTCTAGTGTGAGGGGTTATGACAGGTGAAACGCTGTTGCAGTAGTCTAGTGTGAGGGGTCATGACAGGGGAAACAGTGTTGCAGTAGTCTAGTGTGAGGGGTTATGACAGGGGAAACGCTGTTGCAGTAGTCTAGTGTGAGGGTTCATGACAGGGGAAACGCTGTTGCAGTAGTCTAGTGTGAGGGGTTATGACAGGGGAAACGCTGTTGCAGTAGTCTAGTGTGAGGGTTTATGACAGGGGAAACGCTGTTTTCAGTAGTCTAGTGTGAGGGGTTATGACAGGGGAAACGCTGTTGCCGTAGTCTAGTGTGAGGGGTTATGACAGGTGAAACGCTGTTGCAGTAGTCTAGTGTGAGGGGTTATGACAGGTGAAACGCTGTTGCAGTAGTCTAGTGTGAGGGGTTATGACAGGGGAAACGCTGTTGCCGTAGTCTAGTGTGAGGGGTTATGACAGGTGAAACGCTGTTGCAGTAGTCTAGTGTGAGGGGTTTATGACAGGGGAAACAGTGTTGCAGTAGTCTAGTGTGAGGGGTTATGACAGGGGAAACGCTGTTGCAGTAGTCTAGTGTGAGGGGTTATGACAGGAGAAACAGTGTTGCAGTAGTCTAGTGTGAGGTGTTATGACAGGGAAACGCTGTTGCAGTAGTCTAGTGTGAGGGGTTATGGCAGGGGAAACGCTGTTGCAGTAGTCTAGTGTGAGGGTTTATGACAGGGGAAACGCTGTTGCAGTAGTCTAGTGTGAGGGTTTATGACAGGGGAAACGCTGTTGCAGTAGTCTAGTGTGAGGGGTTATGACAGGGGAAACGCTGTTGCAGTAGTCTAGTGTGAGGGGTTATGGCAGGGGAAACGCTGTTGCAGTAGTCTAGTGTGAGGGTTTATGACAGGGGAAACGCTGTTGCAGTAGTCTAGTGTGAGGGTTTATGACAGGGGAAACGCTGTTGCAGTAGTCTAGTGTGAGGGTTTATGACAGGGGAAACGCTGTTGCAGTAGTCTAGTGTGAGGGGTTATGACAGGGGAAACGGTGTTGCAGTAGTCTAGTGTGAGGGTTTATGACAGGTGAAACGGTGTTGCAGTAGTCTAGTGTGAGGGGTTATGACAGGGGAAACACTGTTGCAGTAGTCTAGTGTGAGGGTTTATGACAGGGGAAACACTGTTGCAGTAGTCTAGTGTGAGGGGTTATGACAGGGGAAACGCTGTTGCAGTAGTCTAGTGTGAGGGGTTATGACAGGGGAAACACTGTTGCAGTAGTCCAGTGTGAGGGGTTATGGCAGAGGAAACACTGTTGCAGTAGTCTAGTGTGAGGGGTTATGACAGGTGAAACGCTGTTGCAGTAGTCTAGTGTGAGGGGTCATGACAGGGGAAACAGTGTTGCAGTAGTCTAGTGTGAGGGGTTATGACAGGGGAAACGCTGTTGCAGTAGTCTAGTGTGAGGGTTCATGACAGGGGAAACGCTGTTGCAGTAGTCTAGTGTGAGGGGTTATGACAGGGGAAACGCTGTTGCAGTAGTCTAGTGTGAGGGTTTATGACAGGGGAAACGCTGTTTTCAGTAGTCTAGTGTGAGGGGTTATGACAGGGGAAACGCTGTTGCCGTAGTCTAGTGTGAGGGGTTATGACAGGTGAAACGCTGTTGCAGTAGTCTAGTGTGAGGGGTTATGACAGGTGAAACGCTGTTGCAGTAGTCTAGTGTGAGGGGTTATGACAGGGGAAACGCTGTTGCCGTAGTCTAGTGTGAGGGGTTATGACAGGTGAAACGCTGTTGCAGTAGTCTAGTGTGAGGGGTTATGACAGGGGAAACGCTGTTGCAGTAGTCTAGTGTGAGGGGTTATGACAGGGGAAACGCTGTTGCAGTAGTCTAGTGTGAGGGGTTATGACAGGGGAAACGCTGTTGCAGTAGTCTAGTGTGAGGGTTTATGACAGGGGAAACGCTGTTGCAGTAGTCTAGTGTGAGGGGTTATGACAGGGGAAACGCTGTTGCAGTAGTCTAGTGTGAGGGGTTATGACAGGGGAAACACTGTTGCAGTAGTCCAGTGTGAGGGGTTATGGCAGAGGAAACACTGTTGCAGTAGTCTAGTGTGAGGGGTTATGACAGGTGAAACGCTGTTGCAGTAGTCTAGTGTGAGGGGTCATGACAGGGGAAACAGTGTTGCAGTAGTCTAGTGTGAGGGGTTATGACAGGGGAAACGCTGTTGCAGTAGTCTAGTGTGAGGGTTCATGACAGGGGAAACGCTGTTGCAGTAGTCTAGTGTGAGGGGTTATGACAGGGGAAACGCTGTTGCAGTAGTCTAGTGTGAGGGTTTATGACAGGGGAAACGCTGTTTTCAGTAGTCTAGTGTGAGGGGTTATGACAGGGGAAACGCTGTTGCCGTAGTCTAGTGTGAGGGGTTATGACAGGTGAAACGCTGTTGCAGTAGTCTAGTGTGAGGGGTTATGACAGGTGAAACGCTGTTGCAGTAGTCTAGTGTGAGGGGTTATGACAGGGGAAACGCTGTTGCCGTAGTCTAGTGTGAGGGGTTATGACAGGTGAAACGCTGTTGCAGTAGTCTAGTGTGAGGGGTTATGACAGGGGAAACGCTGTTGCAGTAGTCTAGTGTGAGGGGTTATGACAGGGGAAACGCTGTTGCAGTAGTCTAGTGTGAGGGGTTATGACAGGGGAAACGCTGTTGCAGTAGTCTAGTGTGAGGGTTTATGACAGGGGAAACGCTGTTGCAGTAGTCTAGTGTGAGGGGTTATGACAGGGGAAACGCTGTTGCAGTAGTCTAGTGTGAGGGGTTATGACAGGGGAAACACTGTTGCAGTAGTCTAGTGTGAGGGGTTATGACAGGGGAAACGCTGTTGCAGTAGTCTAGTGTGAGGGGTTATGGCAGGGGAAACGCTGTTGCAGTAGTCTAGTGTGAGGGTTTATGACAGGGGAAACGCTGTTGCAGTAGTCTAGTGTGAGGGGTTATGACAGGGGAAACGCTGTTGCAGTAGTCTAGTGTGAGGGGTTATGACAGGGGAAACGCTGTTGCAGTAGTCTAGTGTGAGGGGTTATGACAGGGGAAACGCTGTTGCAGTAGTCTAGTGTGAGGGATTATGACAGGGGAAACGCTGTTGCAGTAGTCTAGTGTGAGGGGTTATGACAGGGGAAACGCTGTTGCAGTAGTCTAGTGTGAGGGGTTATGACAGGTGAAACGCTGTTGCAGTAGTCTAGTGTGAGGGGTTTATGACAGGGGAAACAGTGTTGCAGTAGTCTAGTGTGAGGGGTTATGACAGGGGAAACGCTGTTGCAGTAGTCTAGTGTGAGGGGTTATGACAGGAGAAACAGTGTTGCAGTAGTCTAGTGTGAGGTGTTATGACAGGGAAACGCTGTTGCAGTAGTCTAGTGTGAGGGGTTATGGCAGGGGAAACGCTGTTGCAGTAGTCTAGTGTGAGGGTTTATGACAGGGGAAACGCTGTTGCAGTAGTCTAGTGTGAGGGTTTATGACAGGGGAAACGCTGTTGCAGTAGTCTAGTGTGAGGGGTTATGACAGGGGAAACGCTGTTGCAGTAGTCTAGTGTGAGGGTTTATGACAGGGGAAACGCTGTTGCAGTAGTGTAGTGTGAGGGGTTATGACAGGGGAAACGCTGTTGCAGTAGTCTAGTGTGAGGGGTTATGACAGGGGAAACGCTGTTGCAGTAGTCTAGTGTGAGGGTTTATGACAGGGGAAACAGTGTTGCAGTAGTCTAGTGTGAGGGTTTATGACAGGTGAAACGGTGTTGCAGTAGTCTAGTGTGAGGGGTTATGACAGGGGAAACACTGTTGCAGTAGTCTAGTGTGAGGGTTTATGACAGGGGAAACACTGTTGCAGTAGTCTAGTGTGAGGGGTTATGACAGGGGAAACGCTGTTGCAGTAGTCTAGTGTGAGGGGTTATGACAGGGGAAACACTGTTGCAGTAGTCCAGTGTGAGGGGTTATGGCAGAGGAAACACTGTTGCAGTAGTCTAGTGTGAGGGGTTATGACAGGTGAAACGCTGTTGCAGTAGTCTAGTGTGAGGGGTCATGACAGGGGAAACAGTGTTGCAGTAGTCTAGTGTGAGGGGTTATGACAGGGGAAACGCTGTTGCAGTAGTCTAGTGTGAGGGTTCATGACAGGGGAAACGCTGTTGCAGTAGTCTAGTGTGAGGGGTTATGACAGGGGAAACGCTGTTGCAGTAGTCTAGTGTGAGGGTTTATGACAGGGGAAACGCTGTTTTCAGTAGTCTAGTGTGAGGGGTTATGACAGGGGAAACGCTGTTGCCGTAGTCTAGTGTGAGGGGTTATGACAGGTGAAACGCTGTTGCAGTAGTCTAGTGTGAGGGGTTATGACAGGTGAAACGCTGTTGCAGTAGTCTAGTGTGAGGGGTTATGACAGGGGAAACGCTGTTGCCATAGTCTAGTGTGAGGGGTTATGACAGGTGAAACGCTGTTGCAGTAGTCTAGTGTGAGGGGTTATGACAGGGGAAACGCTGTTGCAGTAGTCTAGTGTGAGGGGTTATGACAGGGGAAACGCTGTTGCAGTAGTCTAGTGTGAGGGGTTATGACAGGGGAAACGCTGTTGCAGTAGTCTAGTGTGAGGGTTTATGACAGGGGAAACGCTGTTGCAGTAGTCTAGTGTGAGGGGTTATGACAGGGGAAACGCTGTTGCAGTAGTCTAGTGTGAGGGGTTATGACAGGGGAAACACTGTTGCAGTAGTCTAGTGTGAGGGGTTATGACAGGGGAAACGCTGTTGCAGTAGTCTAGTGTGAGGGGTTATGGCAGGGGAAACGCTGTTGCAGTAGTCTAGTGTGAGGGGTTATGACAGGGGAAACGCTGTTGCAGTAGTCTAGTGTGAGGGGTTCTGACAGGGGAAACGCTGTTGCAGTAGTCTAGTGTGAGGGTTTATGACAGGGGAAACGCTGTTGCAGTAGTCTAGTGTGAGGGTTTATGACAGGGGAAACGCTGTTGCAGTAGTCTAGTACGAGGGGTTATGGCAGGGGAAACGCTGTTGCAGTAGTCTAGTGTGAGGGGTTATGACAGGGGAAACAGTGTTGCAGTAGTCTAGTGTGAGGGGTTATGACAGGGGAAACGCTGTTGCAGTAGTCTAGTGTGAGGGGTTATGGCAGGGGAAACGCTGTTGCAGTAGTCTAGTGTGAGGGTTTATGACAGGGGAAACGCTGTTGCAGTAGTCTAGTGTGAGGGGTTATGACAGGTGAAACGCTGTTGCAGTAGTCTAGTGTGAGGGGTTATGACAGGGGAAACGCTGTTGCAGTAGTCTAGTGTGAGGGGTTATGAAAGGGGAAACGCTGTTGCAGTAGTCTAGTGTGAGGGGTTATGACAGGGGAAACGCTGTTGCAGTAGTCTAGTGTGAGGGGTTATGACAGGGGAAACGCTGTTGCAGTAGTCTAGTGTGAGGGGTTATGACAGGGGAAACGCTGTTGCAGTAGTCTAGTGTGAGGGGTTATGACAGGGGAAACAGTGTTGCAGTAGTCTAGTGTGAGGGGTTATGGCAGGGGAAACAGTGTTGCAGTAGTCTAGTGTGAGGGGTTATGACAGGGGAAACACTGTTGCAGTAGTCTAGTGTGAGGGGTTATGACAGGGGAAACACTGTTGCAGTAGTCTAGAGTGAGGGGTTATGACAGGGGAAACACTGTTGCAGTAGTCTAGTGTGAGGGGTTATGACAGGGGAAACGCTGTTGCAGTAGTCTAGTGTGAGGGGTTATGACAGGGGAAACGCTGTTGCAGTAGTCTAGTGTGAGGGGTTATGACAGGGGAAACGCTGTTGCAGTAGTCTAGTGTGAGGGGTTATGACAGGGGAAACGCTGTTGCAGTAGTCTAGTGTGAGGGGTTATGACAGGTGAAACGCTGTTGCAGTAGTCTAGTGTGAGGGGTTATGACAGGGGAAACAGTGTTGCAGTAGTCTAGTGTGAGGGGTTATGACAGGGGAAACAGTGTTGCAGTAGTCTAGTGTGAGGGGTTATGACAGGTGAAACGCTGTTGCAGTAGTCTAGTGTGAGGGGTTATGACAGGGGAAACAGTGTTGCAGTAGTCTAGTGTGAGGGGTTATGACAGGGGAAACAGTGTTGCAGTAGTCTAGTGTGAGGGGTTATGGCAGGGGAAACGCTGTTGCAGTAGTCTAGTGTGAAGGGTTATGACAGGGGAAACGCTGTTGCAGTAGTCTAGTGTGAGGGGTTATGACAGGGGAAACGCTGTTGCAGTAGTCTAGTGTGAGGGGTTATGACAGGGGAAACGCTGTTGCAGTAGTCTAGTGTGAGGGGTTATGACAGGGGAAACGCTGTTGCAGTAGTCTAGTGTGAGGGGTTATGACAGGGGAAACACTGTTGCAGTAGTCTAGTGTGAGGGTTTAAGACAGGGGAAACGCTGTTGCAGTAGTCTAGTGTGAGGGGTTATGACAGGGGAAACAGTGTTGCAGTAGTCTAGTGTGAGGGGTTATGACAGGTGAAACGCTGTTGCAGTAGTCTAGTGTGAGGGTTTATGACAGGGGAAACGCTGTTGCAGTAGTCTAGTGTGAGGGGTTTATGACAGGGGAAACGCTGTTGCAGTAGTCTAGTGTGAGGGGTTATGACAGGGGAAACTGTGTTGCAGTAGTCTAGTGTGAGGGGTTATGACAGGGGAAACACTGTTGCAGTAGTCTAGTGTGAGGGGTTATGACAGGGGAAACGCTGTTGCAGTAGTCTAGTGTGAGGGGTTATGACAGGGGAAACGCTGTTGCAGTAGTCTAGTGTGAGGGGTTATGACAGGGGAAACAGTGTTGCAGTAGTCCAGTGTGAGGGGTTATGACAGGGGAAACAGTGTTGCAGTAGTCTAGTGTGAGGGGTTATGACGGGGGAAACGCTGTTGCAGTAGTCCAGTGTGAGGGGTTATGACAGGGGAAACAGTGTTGCAGTAGTCTAGTGTGAGGGGTTATGACGGGGGAAACGCTGTTGCAGTAGTCTAGTGTGAGGGGTTATGACAGGGGAAACGCTGTTGCAGTAGTCTAGTGTGAGGGGTTATGACAGGGGAAACAGTGTTGCAGTAGTCCAGTGTGAGGGGTTATGACAGGGGAAACACTGTTGCAGTAGTCTAGTGTGAGGGGTTATGACAGGGGAAACACTGTTGCAGTAGTCTAGTGTGAGGGGTTATGACAGGGGAAACACTGTTGCAGTAGTCTAGTGTGAGGGGTTATGACAGGGGAAACACTGTTGCAGTAGTCTAGTGTGAGGGGTTATGACAGGGGAAACAGTGTTGCAGTAGTCCAATGTGAGGGGTTATGACAGGGGAAACACTGTTGCAGTAGTCTAGTGTGAGGGGTTATGGCAGGGGAAACACTGTTGCAGTAGTCTAGTGTGAGGGGTTATGACAGGTGAAACGCTGTTGCAGTAGTCTAGTGTGAGGGGTTATGACAGGGGAAACAGTGTTGCAGTAGTCTAGTGTGAGGGGTTATGACAGGGGAAACGCTGTTGCAGTAGTCTAGTGTGAGGGTTTAAGACAGGGGAAACGCTGTTGCAGTAGTCTAGTGTGAGGGGTTATGACAGGGGAAACGCTGTTGCAGTAGTCTAGTGTGAGGGGTTATGACAGGGGAAACGCTGTTGCAGTAGTCTAGTGTGAGGGGTTATGACAGGGGAAACGCTGTTGCAGTAGTCTAGTGTGAGGGGTTATGACAGGGGAAACAGTGTTGCAGTAGTCTAGTGTGAGGGGTTATGACAGGGGAAACGCTGTTGCAGTAGTCTAGTGTGAGGGGTTATGACAGGGGAAACAGTGTTGCAGTAGTCTAGTGTGAGGTGTTATGACAGGGGAAACGCTGTTGCAGTAGTCTAGTGTGAGGGGTTATGACAGGGGAAACAGTGTTGCAGTAGTCCAGTGTGAGGGGTCATGACAGGGGAAACACTGTTGCAGTAGTCTAGTGTGAGGGGTTATGACAGGGGAAACGCTGTTGCAGTAGTCCAGTGTGAGGGGTTATGACGGGGGAAACGCTGTTGCAGTAGTCTAGTGTGAGGGGTTATGACAGGGGAAACACTGTTGCAGTAGTCCAGTGTGAGGGGTTATGACGGGGGAAACGCTGTTGCAGTAGTCTAGTGTGAGGGGTCATGACAGGGGAAACACTGTTGCAGTAGTCTAGTGTGAGGGGTTATGACAGGGGAAACGCTGTTGCAGTAGTCCAGTGTGAGGGGTTATGACGGGGGAAACGCTGTTGCAGTAGTCTAGTGTGAGGGGTTATGACAGGGGAAACAGTGTTGCAGTAGTCCAGTGTGAGGGTTATGACAGGGGAAACGCTGTTGCAGTAGTCTAGTGTGAGGGTTTATGACAGGGGAAACAGTGTTGCAGTAGTCTAGTGTGAGGGGTTATGACAGGGGAAACGCTGTTGCAGTAGTCTAGTGTGAGGGGTTTATGACAGGGGAAACGCTGTTGCAGTAGTCTAGTGTGAGGGGTTATGACAGGGGAAACACTGTTGCAGTAGTCTAGTGTGAGGGGTTATGACAGGGGAAACACTGTTGCAGTAGTCTAGTGTGAGGGGTTTATGACAGGGGAAACACTGTTGCAGTAGTCTAGTGTGAGGGGTTATGACAGGGGAAACACTGTTGCAGTAGTCTAGTGTGAGGGGTTATACAGAAAGAAGTGTGCTGGTTATCAAGGGGCAAAGTATTGACACGTTGTTTTGAAATTGAAAGACGAGCTTAAAGTTTTCTTTACTGACCATAATTTTCACTTGTCTGACCGCTTGCATGATGATGAGTTTCTCACACAACTGGCCTATCTGGGTGATGTCTTTTCTCAGCTGAATGATCTGAATCTAGGATTACAGGGACTCTCCGCAACTATATTCAATGTGCGGGACAAAAGTCCCGTGAAGCACATGAGTGAGTTGGGTGCGCAATTACGCAGGTACTTTCCCGAAATGGATAACACAAACAACTGGATTCGTTATCCCTTTCATGCCCTGCCTCCAGTCCACTTACCAATATCTGAACAAGAGAGCCTCATTGAAATTGCAAGAAGCGGTTCTGTGAAAATTGTATTTAATCAGAAGCCACTGCCAGATTTCTGGATTGGGCTGCGCTCAGAGTATCCTGCCTTGGCAAATCGCGCTGTTAAGACACTGATGCCCTTTGCAACCACGTACCTATGTAAGAGTGGATTCTCTGCCCTCACTTGCATGTAAACGAAATACAGGCACAGACTGTGTGTGGGAAATTATTTAAGACTGAGACTCTCTTCAATAACATTGCAGAGTTATGTGCATCCTTTCAAGCACAACCTTCTCATTAACCTGTGGTGAGTTGTTCACCATTTTCGATTAACAAATAAGGTTTTATATGTAAGATGGTTAAATAAAGAGCAAAAATATTGA
Organism: Salvelinus alpinus; assembly: GCF_045679555.1. Lineage (NCBI taxonomy): Eukaryota > Metazoa > Chordata > Actinopteri > Salmoniformes > Salmonidae > Salvelinus > Salvelinus alpinus. The sequence goes on along the minus strand of NC_092089.1, from coordinate 34,364,785 downwards.
TTATTATTATATTATTATTTGTGCCATGATCCTATAAGAGCTCTTTTTCACTTCCCACGAGCCGGGTTGTGACAAAAACTCACACTCTGTCACGCCCTGACCTTAGAGATCCTGTTTATGTCTCTATTTTGGTTTGGTTAGGGTGTGAGTTGGGGTGGGTATTCTATATTCTATTATTTGTATTTCTATGTTTTGGCCGGGTATGGTTCTCAATCAGGGACAGCTGTCTATCGTTGTCTCTGATTGAGAACCATACTTAGGTAGCCCTTTTTTCCACCTGTCTTTGTGGGAAGTTGACTTTGTTTATGGCACATAGCCTTTAGCTTCACGGTTTGTTTTGTCTTGTTTATTGTTTTTGTCGGCATTTCCAATAATAAAGGAATATGTACGCTCACCACGCTGCACCTTGGTCCTCTTCCTTCAACAGCCGTGACACACTCATGCTTATGTTTAATAAATGTATTATATAGTGTGTGTGAGGCAGGCCTACAATGATTGCAAAAAACAACATTTGAGAGTGCGCTGACCCTGGTGCTAGAGGGAGTAAGCAGCTGGAGGTTGAATGTTTGAAAGGGTACGGAACTATAAAAAGATTGGGAACCACTGATCTAGTATAAAGTGTTGTACCAGTTTAAGTGGTCTATGGTAGAGGAAAATTTCTGAAATGCTATAAAGGCAAAATGTACCTTTTCTAAAAGCATGCTTTTGTACCTGTGGACTATATGTAAGAAATGTAGTATCTGAGGTATGAACTGGGGTACAATTACGTCCCTATAACTGAAGTCAGAAAGGTCCTACCTTACAAGGTACCTCTACAGTAACAAATCTTAACCTGTTTCTAAGAGTGTATTCTATTCTATGTACCCTGCAACACTGGACATGTAACAGTCAGTACAGCTTGTATTAAACATCTCTGTCTCTTCCCAGTACTATAACCCTTATCTAACCTATGTCAGCTGTTAAAGAGGCCGAACTGACACCTCCTCTCTGCATGCAGCCACAGGGGAGAGATGGTCCATTTGAGGTGAAACATTTCAGTCCACTCAGTGTATCAGTTCCAATCAATACTAATGTGTGGATGTTCCCATGCTGACAGCCCAGTACCCACAGGAGCATGTAGTGTGCTAGGCTGTTGGCTGGGCTCATGATGGTGGGCTGGAGGTGTAAGAAGAGGAGAGAACTGCTGTGTTGTTGGCTGATTTCTCAAAGAATCGTTTGACACAAACACCACAGAACACACAGCCTGCCCTCCCTGGCATCACACACACATGCACGCACACACCAACAGACTGGCGTAGAATGGTCATCGTGGAAAAACACAGAGACTATGTCCACAGCTTTTACAGCTACTGTACTGGCTGTGTCAATATAGAGACTGCCCTGTTTTCTCTGAGTGTCAATTCAAACAGAATGTGGAGAGTGTGGAGAGACAGAGAGATGGAGAAGAATAGGGGGGAAGAGGCAAGGAGGGAGGGAGGGGGCGGGCGGGACAGAGAGGAGAGCAACACATGGAATTGAGCCATTTAGATTTGATAAAAATCCATCACACTAGAGGCTTGTTTATGTCTGCATGGAGGAGGAGAGGAGGATGGATGGATGACGAAAAGAGGACGGTAGGAAGGAGTGATGGAGGGAGACATTGCAGAGCTTTAGGGGAAAACAGGGAGAAATATGTTGAAATGGAAGCAAGGAAATGGAGGAAAAACTCATTAGGGATGCATATGGTATGGCTAAATGACAAACGAGAGAAAGAAAAAGAGAGAGAGATAACATGAAAGAGAGCAAGAAAGAAGGGAGAGAGAGAGAGAGAGAAAGAAAGGTTGAAAAGAGAAAATAGAGAAAATGGCTAGAGAGAGAGAGAAAGAGAAAAAGAGGGAGAGAAAGATAGAGAGCGAAAGGAGGAAGATGAGGAATAGACACTCACCCATTCCAGTGGCCTCTCCACAGGCGAGCACAATCCCGTCTCTGTGATGCCATCCTGGGTAGGAGCAGAGAGAGATCCTGGAGCTCCCTCCTCAGAATACCAATAGGGTAGCTATTATCAGCTCACAGACACACACACACTGGCACTGAAGAGGAAAACACCAGACACACACACACACACACACACACACACACACACACACACACACACACACACACACACACACACACACACACACACACACACACACACACACACACACACACACACACACACACACACACACACACACACACACACACACACACACACACACACACACACACACAGAGTCAGGTCTGAGGTCGACACTTTAATATCAACTCTCACAAACCTTATCTAATTTCTGGCTTTATTTTTCTTTGTCTCTCTCCATGACCCCCCTTCTCTTGCTCTCTTTCTCTGCCTCTCTCTCTCTCTATGAAAATAATTACAGCATTAGACAAGCCTGAAAAAAACATCAAAATATACTGCGACACACACACACACACACACACACACACACACACACACATATGTACACTCACCGTGTATACCATTTACACAATCCCAATGTAACGCAGCAGTCCCAATGACGATGCCGGCCGTATGTTGCAGTGCAGTCTGTTCCGGGTAGAATGGTGTTAAACAGGAATAAGCACCCTGTTATCATCCGTTCCCCCTCTTTCTGGATTCTTCTCCTCTCCTCCGTCTGATGCCCAGATAAGAGGATGAAAGACCAGACTCACTTCTCTTTTCTCTCCGTAGTGTCCATTCTCTTATTCTCCTTAATTCATTGGTTAGTTCAAGGTTATCTTTATCCCTGCTACCAGTGTACTTTGCTGTGATTCCATGACACTCGACTGAAAACTGCATTTACTAACTCACCCTCTCTCTCTCTTGCCCTTTCCTTGCTCGATTGTATCCCCGTACCTTCTCAGCTCGCTCTCCAATCCAATCAGCACTGCCTCCCTCCCTCTGTCCCTCCCTCTGTCCCTCACTCTGCTCCCTCCTACTCTGTTGCCTCCCCCTCCTTCTTATCACCCACTCCCTCTCTCTCTGTTTCTCTCTCGGGTTTTCTAAAATACAAATATCAACTGCCCCCGTCTCTATCAGTCTTGGAGATAAGCATTTTTTTTTAAATGGAAAGAGAAAATCAACATGTGAACATACACGCACGCACGCACGCACGCACGCACGCACGCACGCACGCACGCACGCACGCACGCACGCACGCACGCACGCACGCACGCACGCACGCACACACGCACGCACACACACACACACACACACACACACACACACACACACACACACACACACACACACACACACACACACACACACACACACACACACACACACACACACACACACACACACACTCTGCTACATGCTCAAGGAGACAAACACAATCACAGGACCTCAGAGTAAAACTCTGAGTAAACACACAGGCACAGATAGCTTACATCTCAACAAACACAGATGAAGATACACACACACGGTTGAACAAACACATACATTTATCCCCCACCCGACACACAGAACAGAGCAGCTCGCCTGTGGCAGCATCCTGACACTTCAGAGGGGAAGAGGGAACTCCTCATCACTATTTATGTATAACTTCCAGACAGACACTCCCACCAGACAGACAGTCACATGAGGAACACTCCACAACATGACAACCACACTCCCACCAGACAGACAGTCACATGAGGAACACTCCACAACATGACAGCCACACTCCCACCAGACAGACAGTCACATGAGGAACACTCCACAACATGACAGCCACACTCCCACCAGACAGACAGTCACATGAGGAATACTCCACAACATGACAGCCACACTCCCACCAGACAGACAGTCACGAGGAATACTCCACAACATGACAGCCACACTCCCACCAGACAGACAGTCACATGAGGAACACTCCACAACATGACAGCCACACTCCCACCAGACAGACAGTCAGATGAAGAACACTCCACAACATGACAGCCACACTCCCACCAGACAGACAGTCACATGAGGAACACTCCACAACATGACAGCCACACTCCCACCAGACAGACAGTCACATGAGGAACACTCCACAACATGACAGCCACACTCCCACCAGACAGACAGTCACATGAGGAACACTCCACAACATGACAGCCACACTCCCACCAGACAGACAGTCACATAATGAACACTCCACAACATGACAGCCACACTCCCACCAGACAAACAGTCACATAAGGAACACTCCACAACATGACAGCCACACTCCCACCAGACAGACAGTCACATGAGGAATACTCCACAACATGACAGCCACACTCCCACCAGACAGACAGTCACATGAGGAACACTCCACAACATGACAGCCACACTCCCACAAGACAGACAGTCACATGAGGAACACTCCACAACATAATTTTTTATTTATTTAACCTTTATTTAACCAGGAAAAGCCCATTGAGACCCAGAGTCTCTTTTTCAAGGGAGGCCTGGCCAAGAAGGCAGCAACAAACAATAAAAATGTTTTATTTATTTTATTTAACCTTTATTTAAGTAAGCAAGTCAGTTAGGCAAGCCTAAAAAAAAGTATGTACACTCCTCCATAACAGTCTCCCATCAATATTTTAAATTCATTCAGTGGCACTAACATATCTAGATGAATCATGGATTGTAGATTATTCCATGCATCTGGTGCACAAGAAGAGAAGGCAGTCTTGCCTAATACTGTGAATGTCCTGGGGACTTTAAAAGTAGCAACCACCTAGCAGACCGGGTATGGTAACTGCTGGTGGTGAAGGAGACCAGAGTACAGAGGTAAAGAGGGAGTTTACCTGCTGGTGGTGAAGGAGACCAGACTACAGAGGTAAAGAGGGAGTTTACCTGCTGGTGGTGAAGGAGACCAGAGTACAGAGGTAAAGAGGGAGTTTACCTGCTGGTGGTGAAGGAGACCAGAGTACAGAGGTAAAGAGGGAGTTTACCCAAAAGGGCTTTGTAGATGAACACATACAAATGTAGCTTTCTGCGCATATAAAGTGAGGTCCAACCTACCATTTGGTACAATGTGCAATGGTGGGTGGGTATTTGTAATAAAGCGTAAGGATGCATGATAAACAGAGTCCAGTCTATGTAAGACGGAGGAGGCAGCATGATAAACAGAGTCCAGTCTCTGTAAGACGGAGGAGGTTGCATGATAAACAGAGTCCAGTCTCTGTAAGATGGAGGAGGTTGCGTGCATATACAACAAGTCACCATAATCAATTACAGAGAGAAAAGTGGCCTCAACAAGCTTCTTTCTAGCCTTAAGCGGGAAGCAAGCCTTATTACGAAAATAAAAACTAAATTTCAATTTACGAACTTGACGGCCACCATCCCACCAGACAGACAGTCACGGGGAACACTCCACAACATGACGGCCACCATCCCACCAGACAGACAGTCACGGGGAACACTCCACAACATGACGGCCACCATCCCACCAGACAGACAGTCACGGGGAACACTCCACAACATGACGGCCACCATCCCACCAGACAGACAGTCACGGGGAACACTCCACAACATGACGGCCACCATCCCACCAGACAGACAGTCACGGGGAACACTCCACAACATGACGGCCACCATCCCACCAGACAGACAGTCACGGGGAACACTCCACAACATGACGGCCACCATCTCACCAGACAATCCCAACAGAAACTCATATTCCTCTGCTCCTCTCACATATTCCGGATCCACCACGTAGTCATCCACTATGTGTGACATCACAACTCTTTCACATAGCGGTTGTCATGTTGTCCTCTCTCCTCTCTTTTAACTCATTAGTATTCAAATTGTCACACCGTCCCAGTCATTTTCTCCATTGACCCTATTTCAGTATGACTTCTGCTGCCCTGCCAGAGTGACTGAATGTCTCTCTCATCTTATTTGTTCAGTTGTCCACTCCCCTCTCCCATAATGATATGTCCTGCCTCGTCCCCATGTCTCTGGCACTGCATGTGTGTCACATTTTTCCAAACCCCTTTCCCATGTTTGCTATCAATTATCCACATACAGCTGAAGTCGGAAGTTTACATACACCTTAGCAAAATACAATTAAACTCAGTTTTTCACAATTCCTAACATTTAATCAGAGTAACAATTCCATTTCAGAATAATAGTAGAGAGAATTATTTATTTCAGCTTTTATTTCTTTCATCACATTCCCAATGGGTCAGAAGTTTACATACACTCAATTAGTATTTGGTAGCATTGCCTTTAAATTGTTTAACTTGGGTCAAAAGTTTCAGGTAGCCTTCCACAAGCTTCCCACAATAAGTTGGGTGAATTTTGGCCCATTCCTCCTGACAGAGCTGGTGTAACTGAGTCAGGTTTGTAGGCCTCCTTGTTCACACACGCTTTTTCAGTTCTGCCCACACATTTTCTATAGGATTGAGGTCAAGGATTTGTGATGGCCACTCCAATACCTTGACTTTGTTGTCCTTAAGCCATTTTCCACAACTTTGGAAGTATGCTTGGGGTCATTGTCCATTTGGAAGACCCATTTGCAACCAAGCTTTAACTTCCTGACTGATGTCTTGAGACGTTGCTTCAAAATATCCACATAATTGTCCTGCCTCATGATGCCATCTATTTTGTGAAGTGCACCAGTCCCTCCTGCAGCAAAGCACCCCCACAACATGATGCTGCCACAGTCTGGCTTTTTTATGGCGGTTTTGGAGCAGTGGCTTCTTCCTTGCTTAGCGGCCTTTCAGGTTATGTCGATATATGGTTACTGTGGATATAGATACTTTTGTACCTGTTTCCTCCAGCATCTTCACAAGGTCCTTTGCTGTTTTTCTGGGATTGATTTGCACTTTTCGCACCAAAGTACATTCATCTCTAGGTGACAGAACGCTTCTCCTTCCTGAGCGGTATGACAGCTGTGTGGTCCCATGGTGTTTATACTTGCGCACTATTGTTTGTACAGATGAACGTGGTACCTTCAGGCGTTTGGAATTTTCTCCCAAGGATGAACCAGACTTGTGGAGGTCTACAATTATTTTTCTGGCTGATATATTTTGATTTTCCCATGATGTCAAGCAAATAGGCACTGAGTTTGAAGGTAGGCCTTGAAATACACCCACAAGTACACTTCCAATTGACTCAAATGATGTCAATTAGCCAATCAGAAGCTTCTAAGCCATGACATCATTTTCTGGAATTTTCCCAGCCATTTAAAGGCACAGTCAACTTAGTGTATGTAAACTTCTGACCCACTGGAATTGAGATACAGTTAATTATAAGTGAAATAATCTGTCTGTAAACAATTGTTGGACAAATTACTTGTGTCATGCACAAAGTAGATGTCCTAACTGACTTGCCAAAACTATAGTTTGTTAACAAGAAATTTGTGGAGTGGTTGATAAACCAGTTTTAATGACTCCAACCTAAGTGTATGTAAACTTCCGACTTCAACTGTACATTCATTAGGTTGTCCTGTCCTGCTTTCTCATTGTCATGTCAAGATGTCCTACCCCTCTCTTACATTTGGTGTCATCTTCATTCCATGTTGACCAATCATATGGTCTATCTCATTATTCCATCATGTTGTGCTAACCCGTTTCTCATAGTGTAGGTGTCCTGCCCTCTGTCGCTCATACTGGAGAACAGCACTGAAATGTTTGCTTTGATTTTTATCTCTGCTTTTTATTTTCACTTTGCATTTAGTAAAATATTAACCAAGTGTTGATTGACCTTTGAAAAGGTTAGTGGGCAAACAGCACAGTATCACATATTACTCATGTTTGGAGTTGTCAGTGTGTGTCTATTCCCAGAGCCACGATGTTCCATGTTGGTGAGCCATAGCTACGGCCTACAGAAAGAAGTCTTCTCAGTCCTCTGTCTCTCCCATTCAATCACATCCATAACTATACCGCCCCCACTGCCCTGGCCCCTGTGCTGCTTAGAAGAGGTGCTTGGGGTGCCTCACTGTGTCTGTGTGTGTGTGTGTGTGTGTGTGTGTGTGTGTGTGTGTGTGTGTGTGTGTGTGTGTGTGTGTGTGTGTGTGTGTGTGTGTGTGTGTGTGCATCAGTGTCTGATAAGTCCAGCCCTGAACAGTACATACTGTTTGCTGTAGTTAAGAGTATTTTTTGCATATACACCTGACCAAAATATTTCATGCTCTCTTTCTCCCCTGCCTTTCTCTGATGTCTACTCTGAGCTGTCCTCTCTAGCTCTCCCTCCCTCTTTCCCTCCATCCCTATATCTCTCCCTCGTACACCAATATGCATTCAACAGCTGCTCTCTCTCTGATCTCTAGCCTAAACCCCACCCCCTCGTTCACACATTTATACACACTGTTTTTACCAAACAAATACGTACAACACACATGTACACTCGTACATTCCTCGAGGGTTAGAGCACAGATGCACAGTCATACACAGACAAACACACCATACAATTAAACACACACATAGTTCTACACACTGCTGCAGCAGGTGAGGAGTGGCCAGCGTTAGCAGCATTCGATCCTTTGAGTGGTATCCGGGTGTTCCCCTGCCACGTTCCTTTCCTCCCCTCTTTTCTCACTGCACTATATGGTTCCCATGTTAACCATTGCCTGGACAGCATGCAACAGGGGAGGGAGAACGAATGGATGGAGAAAGGGTGAGAAAGAGAGGAGGAACAGAGAGAGGGAGAGAATTGACATTCAGACGGAGCACTGCGCATCACTCGTGGAATAATAATTAGCTGCTCAGTATTCTAGTCACATATCCACCGCTATCAATGAGAGAGAGAGAGAGAGGGAGGAGAGAGAGGAGAGAGGGGGAGGGCAGAGGGTGAGATACAGAGGGAGGGGGAAGAAACAGACACAGTGAGAAACAAGGTGAACAAAAGGGGGAGGGATAAAAGGGGAAAGAGAAGAGGAGATGGAGGACAAAAAAGAGAAGCATGGTGGCACGAGCTGGAGAGGCAGATGCTCGTACACTGCAGAACACATACACACAGTGCAGTCACGCATACAAATACACACACACACTGCAGCACAAATACACACACACATACAGCGCATAGACATACACTCAAGTCCGAGAAAGACACCTTAAACACTGTATTTTTTTTACTCACACAAGCATCCTAGTCAGACAGAGGGTGAATATGAACACACACACACACACAAGGAGACTACTTTGTCAAAGTCACAGCAGGTACCGCCACCTCAGCAGAGAGAGACAGGGAGAATAGAGAAAGAGAAAGACAAGAGGAGAGAGAGAAAGAGAGGAGGAGAAAGAAAGAGGGGGAGAGAGAGAAAGAAAGAGGGGGAGAGAAAGAGAGAAAAAGAAAGAAAGAAGGGGGAGAGAGAGAGAAAGAGGGGGAGAGAAAAAGAGAGAAAGAAAGAAAGAGGGGGAGAGAGACAGAGAAAGAAAAAGAGAGAAAGAGGAGGGAGAGAGAGAGAAAGAGGGGGAGAGAAAGAGAGAGAGAAAGAGGGGGGAGAGAGAGAGAAAGAGGGGGAGAGAAAGAGAGAAAAATAAAAGAAAGAGGGGGAGAGAGAAAGAGAAATAAAGAAAGAGGGGGGGAGAGAGAGAGAGAGAGAGAGAGAGAGAGAGAGAGAGAGAGAGAGAGAGAGAGAGAGAGAGAGAAAAAAAAGAAAGAGGGGGAGAGAAAGAGAAAGAAAGAGGGGGAGAGAGAAAGAAAGAAAGAGGGAGCGAGAGAGAGAGAGAAAAGAAAGAGGGGGAGAGAAAGAGAAAGAAAGAGGGGGAGAGAGAAAGAGCAGGAAAAAAGGAAGGAGAGCATGAGAGAGAAAGAAAACTGAGGTAAATGCAAAAAAGGAAGCATGTCAGATGATAAATGTGTATAACATTAGTTAAATAGGTCAATTATAATAAGATATTTCATAATAAAGGACCAGAGAAATCAGATGAATCAGAAAACACTGTGTGGTGTGTGTAGTCACCCAAAAATACTAAGGACTGCAGGCAGCATGTTGACAGAAATATGAGTTCCTACCCAGACTATACTGTAGTTATTATTACAGCATATGAACTCATCACCAACAGACCAAGAACTCATACTTTATTCATCAGTCTATACTTGACTGAATGTAATTCTAATTATAGACTATTCAACTCATTGGCAGAATCCTGTTCTAATTCAAATTCTGATCTAATAATGTGTTCTATTTCACTCTGTGATTGATTGATTAATGATATCATTCTAATGTCGTGGGTAAACTTAATTTATCTTAGTGACATTCATTTATCATCATGACACTCATTAACACCATTCACAGTCAGGAATTCATGAGGAAACCCAAGATAATAAAATAAAAAAGGTTTTTAAACATTCTCGGTTGTAAAATCACTACAGCAATATTCTAGATGTGATACACTGGCTCTACAGTACGGCATATGGGATAATACATAATCATGTCAATGTCTTCAATGCAATGACAGCAAAGATGGCGACAATGATGCACTTACGTCCTTAACAAAGATAACATCACGTCACCTAAGTAGAGGCTACCTCTTCTCTATTTACCCAGGGTGAATACTATCTTACTATATCTGTCCCCAGTGCTAAACCCCAAACCCAGGGGCCGCTCCCCTCGCCCTCCACCTGTAATGTCAGCAGGTTCAGGCCCAGCGCTGAACAGGCACATTATCTCTGAGCGTCAGGTATTTCTAGTGTTTATGGATGAAACATAGCTGAGAATTCCAGGGATGTCCAGGGACAGATACTCAATAGGTGCTGTCACATTCACTCCTCACAAGGACAACAATATCCCTTTCCTGCAATCAATGACCAAAAGCACCCTGTTTGTCCTCATGGGTGGAATTATCTTAATATTTTTCATAATTTCATAATTTATAAAGATTTGTTTTTTTAAATCAACGTAAATCTGGTGTTTCTATATCAAACTGTTGTTATATTTCAGTATATTGTGATGTATATAAAGTGTCATATTAGCATGCAAACTCAAAATGGAAAACATTTCAACTCTATATCTGACATGGAACAGGTGTTCTTTTTTAAGCCAATAACCATGTGTGTGAGGTGTATACTATTATTTCAAAGTAGATTTGTTTAACACTACCAAGAAACACTCTGTGTGACCCTGATTTAGCCCACTGCAGTAGAAGGTTAAGGATGCTAATAATCTCCCCAAACCAAATGCAGTCCGTCCATTGTTTGTGATGCCCTGAGGACAAAATGTTGTGATTCACTTTTCAGTTATGCAATTTCTTGCACTCTGATTTTTTTGGCCACCATGATGTTTTAATAAACATATTTATTTAGCATTCAAGCCTCAGTTTTGGATGTATTCTTTTTTTTCCGACAGTGTGCGGGTCTCCATCTCTTCTACTGTGATATTTAGGTGACATTTGATTTGACGGTCTGGTTATAATCGAACTATAAACCATGAAGTAACATTTACATTAGTAAACTGTAGTAACAAAACAAACAGCAAACTAAGAACCACCCCTCACTACTATAACCTCCATCCCAGAAAGAAATAATTGGGGGAGGGAGCAAAAAAGGAAAAGCTATAGAAGTATGGTACAGTAGAGGAAAGAGGACTGTCCCTATAGGCACATAACTAATGGCCTCGGTCCCCATAAGTCCACAGGCCAGTATGATTTAGTAGACCTTCTCTCAGAGCGCAGTACTCTCATCATTATACCTTCAACATACAGTATAGAACATATGCCAAGAACATCTACCATCTAATAAATGACTACAGACACAGTAGAGATGACCATGCTGATACAAGGCTACTTAGTCTGCTGGAGATGCATTGATGAATGGCAATGTACATGTACGTGCATTCATCAATAGTGGAGGTTGGTGGGAAATACAGTGAGGTCCAAAAGTATTTGGACAGTGATACGTTTTTGTTGTTGTTGAAATTATACAATGACTAGGAGGTTAAAGTGCACTGGTGAGTCCCATCTCTTTAGTCAGTGAAAGATGTGTGACAACAAATTCTAACGAAATTTAGCCCACCTGTTTATGGTAATGCAACAATGTTTTTAGCAATCATCCAGTTGAGCCACATACAGTGAGCTCCAAAAGTATTGGGACAGCGACATGTTTTGGCTCTGTACCCCAGCACTTTGGATTTGACATGATACAATGCCTATGATGTTAAAGTGCAGACTGTCAGCTTTAATTTGAGGGTATTCATCCATATCGGTTGAACCGTTTAGAAAGAACAGCACTTTTTGTACATAGTCCCCCCAATTTAAGGAAGGAAAAGGATTTGGACAAATTGTGCAGCTTGTGACTCTACAACCTTGTTGTATGCATTTGCAGTTCGTTTTGATTGTATTTCAGATTATTTTGTGCCCAATAGAAATTAATGGTAAATAATGTGCTGTGATTTGAGTCAATTTAAGAATACAATATGTTTCTAAACACTTTTTCATTCATGTGGATGCTACCATGATTACGGATAAGCCTGAATGAAAAAGGAATAATGATTAGTGATAAAGTTACAGATGCACAAAGATCATATCCCCAAGACATGCTAACCTCTCACCAATAACAGGGGAGGTTAGCTTGTTAATATTTTAGTCTTTTAGCAAACGCTTTCAAATCCTATGTGCTGGATTACAGAGTTAAAACAACCAAAATGTGTCACTGTCCAAATACTTGTGGAACTCACTGCTCTCTGAAAAGACTACTGGTTCTTATCTCACCTTAGTGAGGGTCTGTTACATTTTATGAAGACGTTCTCTTCCCATGAAAGTCTGAAAAAAAGGTTTTCATGCTAGGCTCCTATGCTAAAATGGAGGCAATTTCTCTCTCTGTCTGCAACACAATCACCAGCATTTCTCATTTCATGTCATGAAAACAAATCAAGACAGAGTGTTTGTGTGTGAAAACGCTCCAGTCAGCATTCGCTGGGTGTGCAACAGTTATAAACGGCGCTTTAGATTACGATTATGAGCTGCTGCAGCACTGGAAAAGTTCTAGCACATCAAGCCCTTTTCCATTTAAACACAAATTAGATCATCGTTTTTGATATCTAGCTATCCACTATTGCATACTGATACAGCAATATGATGTGTACTTCCTCATTCAGCTGAGATCATCATAAATCCTCTCCTTCTTTATCATACGAATTACAATATTAACGTGATCTATTCATATTTATGTCATAGACATTATATTAACATTAGTGTTAAATCTATATACGTCTACACACAGTGACAAACATTGAAACAAATATCCTGGGTAATTACATGACTTGTATGGAGATATCTCATATTGCTGCTCTCCTGAGCTCTGCTTCTGTGACTTGGTAGGTACCTGTGTCAGAAAGTCCATATTGATGATGTCAAGCGAGAGCGTTGTGGATTTACAGTGGGCCCATAAAGCCCATCCTATCTGATGTGTGAGATATTTCAGGGCGAGGACCACAAGTCATCCTCCTTATAAAATTATAGAAGCGTTGGAGAAATGGTGAAAGCTGAAGCCTTTTATTAAAAAGAAAACAGAGGAAATTTTATGGGCGATTCAAGTCCAACCCTGCTAAAACTCAATCTAAATAATATTGACGGTACACACTCTGGGAACACTTTTACAATCAGCTTTTCATTCAACTTCTCATTGTAAACAGGATAAATGCTTTACCATACAACTGCTTCACTGGCTTCGCTGTACGATTTCAACATTTAAAATCAATTCTGCTCTTCCAAACTAAGAAGCACCTCTCAAAGCTTAAGGGCCACACATCCGGTCCTTCACTAAACTCTGTCAAAATCAATTCATATATGTAGATCATTCAAGTAAATGAAACAATATTTCGGACCATTTAACAAGAATAGCCCCGGCACTGAAGAAACAGCAAAAACTATACATCTTGATTTAACTCAACACTATTTATTTATTTTTTATTTCACCTTTACTAACTGAAAATCCTACCATCTTTCAGTATAACTCTGTCTCAGTCTCTAATACATTCTATCACAAACCCTCTCCTTTCTACCCTCTTCCTCCTCTACAGTCTCCTCTATGAGATGGTCTCCTCTAGGATGAACTCTATGGTGTGTGGTACATCCTGTCCCTCTACCACAGTCACCGAGGGGATCTCATGTCCCTCCATGATGGCTGACAGGGAGGGGACAGAGATGGCCTGACCACCCAAGAACACCACCTGGGAGGACCCAGCCTGCCCAGAGAACATAGCCCCAGAGGAGTGCTCTGAGACGGGCACAGCCGGCACCATCACCCCCTCTGTGGTTCCATCCGCCTGGACCAGCAGAATGGTCTGCACCGCCGACTCCCCCTCGCCACCTGACCCCGTCCCTGTAGACAAGAGCACCCTCGCCCCTTCCACCTCTGCGTCGTTGGCCGTGGTTCCACCCGTTCCGTCGTCGTGGAGACGGATGTGTTTGTCGAGGTTGGAGCGTGAGCGGAAGGCTGAGGGGCAGTGGTGGCAGGTGTAGGGCGTCTCTCCGCTGTGGATGCGGGCGTGCTCAGTAAGACGGCCGGCCACACTGAAGGCTTTACCACACACCCAGCAGCAGAAGGGCCGCAGGCCGCTGTGGATACGCTCATGGTCCTTGAGGTGGGGCAGCTGGCGGAAACGCTTCCCACACGTAGAACACTGAGAGAGGAGGAGGAGGAGGGGACATGTGGGGGAGAGACAGGGCAGAGAGTGGGAGGAGGGGAAAGAGTGCAGAAAGGGGAAGAGGAGAGAGTGAAGAGAGGCAGAGAGTGAACGGAAAGAAAGAGGGAGGAGAAGTTGAAGAGGAGGAAGAAGAGTGGAGGGGAGAAGGATGGGTAGGATCGGAAAACATAACGAGAGAACAAGGACAAGAGGAGAAGAGCGGATATTAAAATTCATAGATTTCATATCTTGAAAACTTGTGAAAAAATATTTTCTGAAACACTTCTCCAAATTTGTAGACACAGCACTTCTGGCTGAAGAGGCAGGAGAATAGGAGGGGTAGAAAAACAATGTGTGAGAAGAGAGAGAGCGAGAGAGATCTAGGGAGGGCAGAGGACAATGGTAGGTAGAGATAAAGAACAGAAAGAGGGACACAGGGGACAGAACAGAACAAAAAGAAGCTGACAGAACAGAGCTGCACTACTACTGAAGGACATTCATCTTTTCCACACAGCAGTGTTACCTGCCTGTCTGCCAGACTGAATGACCACAGAGACAACACCTACCATTAGTAGAACCAGAGGGAATCGGCAGGGACATTCTCACCAATACCTTTACAGCTTTGATTACATTGTTATTGAACTATAGAAGCCTGGGGCTGTTCTGCCACAAATTGTGCCACAGTGAGCAGAGAGGCCGGTTGCTCCTGTGTTTAGGGCCTTCCTGCCTTTCCGTGCAGTGCCCAGTGGTGCTGGGTCCCAGAATAGTAACACAGAGGGGAGATGGCAGGTTCTAACTCAGCCCCACTCATTAATCATAGGAAGTGTAGAGGGAGGGAGGACACCAGCGGGCATAATACACTGGGGTGACCACAACCACAGCTTGTATTTTTTTTTATAGATGAGATGATTAGATGAGTTTATTAGTATTAGTATACATATTTACAACTGGAACAATGATACATTTCCATTGGGGGTGGGGCAGGGTGAATGTCCATTGGGGGAGCAGCAGGGGGGAAGTGAGAAGTGAATGAAACAATAATAAAAGTAACCACAGGCAGAACCACGACCAAAGTCTTGTCCAGACGGCCTTTTCTGCTTCTGCTAAAAAATGTGACAATCTAATTGATCCCTTGTAGTAGACTGTGTTTTAAATCACTTCAGAACAAGACACACCATAACGAACGTCAGTCGTGCACAGTAGATAACCCACCACGCACACACACACAAACAATCAATCATCTCCACCTCCCCACCCCCTTACCTCGAAGGGCCTCTCATCGGTGTGGATCCTCATGTGGACGTTGAAGGTGGAGGTGTAGGCAAAGTCCTTCCCACAGATCTGGCAGTGGAACCTCTTGGAGCCGCGGCCCTTCCCCAGAGTCCCCTGGCAGTGGGCCACAATGTGCTCCCCCAGGGCAGAGCTGGAGGCGAAGCGCCGTCTGCAGGGGGACAGAGGGCAGCGCAGGGGGGTCTGACCTGTATGGGACAGCCGATGGAGGTCCAGACCCTCCTGGGTCATACAGCAATGACCACACATATCACACTCCACCTGGATGGCCGGAGAGAGGGAGGGACACATGTATTGGGAATAACTAGTGAAGCATAGATGAAAGGATCCTACTATTACAGTATCCATGTCTATAAGGTACAGTATCTGTAGAGTAAGATTCTACTATTACAGTATCCATGTCTATAAGGTACAGTATCTGTAGAGTAAGATTCTACTATTACAGTCTCTATGTCTATAAGGTACAGTATCTGTAGAGTAAGATTCTACTATTACAGTCTCCATGTCTATAAGGTACAGTATCTGTAGAGTAAGATTCTACTATTACAGTATCCATGTCTATAAGGTACAGTATCTGTAGAGTAAGATTCTACTATTACAGTATTCATGTCTATAAGGTACAGTATCTGTAGAGTAAGATTCTACTATTACAGTATCCATGTCTATAAGGTACAGTATCTGTAGAGTAAGATTCTACTATTACAGTCTCCATGTCTATAAGGTACAGTATCTGTAGAGTAAGATTCTACTATTACAGTATCCATGTCTATAAGGTACAGTATCTGTAGAGTAAGATTCTACTATTACAGTATCCATGTCTATAAGGTACAGTATCTGTAGAGTAAGATTCTACTATTACAGTCTCCATGTCTATAAGGTACAGTATCTGTAGAGTAAGATTCTACTATTACAGTATCTATGTCTATAAGGTACAGTATCTGTAGAGTAAGATCCTACTATTACAGTATCCATGTCTATAAGGTACAGTATCTGTAGAGTAAGATCCTACTATTACAGTATCTATGTCTATAAGGTACAGTATCTGTAGAGTAAGATCCTACTATTACAGTATCTATGTCTATACAGTGCCTTCACATATTCACACCCCTTGACTTTTTCCACATTTTGTTGTGTTACAAAGTGGAATTAAAATGGATATAATTGCATTTTTTTTGTCAACGATCTACACTAAATACTCTGTCAAAGTGGAAGAAACATTTGAACATTTGTAAAAAATAAAAATAAAATAAAAATATGAAAAACGAATATATCTTGATTAGATAAGTATTCAACCCCCTGAGTCAATACATGTTAGAACCACTTTTGGCAGCGATTACAGCTTTGAGTCTTTCTGGGTAAGTCTCGAAGACTTTTCCACACTTGGATTGTGCAGCATTTGCCCATTATTCTTTTCAAAATTATTCAAGCTCTGTCAAATTGGTTGTTGATCATTGCTAGACAACCATTTTCAGGTTTTGCCATAGATCTTCAAGCAGATTTAAGTCAAAACTAACTCAGCCACTCAGGAATATTCACTTCTTGGTAAGCAACTCCAGTGTAGATTTGGCCTTGTGTTTTAAGGTTACTGTCTTGCTGAAAGATGAATGAATCTCCCAGTGTCTGGTGGAAAGCAGACTGAACTAGGGCTGGGCATGAATAATTGATGTCAAAACGCCATCTTTAACCAAAGATCAATATTTTTTCAAATACTGTAAAACTATTTGGTCAAACTTTTGTCTTGAAACAACGTCAATTTGCTTTGACTGTTCTATGTGTACATGTGCATTTGCACAGTGGCGACCCGTCATTCAGGGCAGGTGGGGCAGAGCCTGTTGAGCTATAAAAATAAATTGGTTTGTTTTTTGTTGCCTGTTTTGCATGTTATGTTTGCATTAACACGTGAAAATACAGAGCCTAGGGGTCGGTACTCTTCTCCAGTTGCACCGTGATTGGCTCAGTGTTCTGTCACTCATGGGGACACCACGTCAAGGCAAAATCTACAGGGAGGGCTTGAAAGATCAAGCCCCCTTGGGTGCTGCCTTAGATTTACATTAAAAAGTACCCATCCGGCCTCCCGGGTGGCGCAGTGGTCTAGGGCACTGCATCGCAGTGCTAGCTGCGCCACCAGAGTCTCTGGGTTCGCGCCCAGGCTCTGTCGCAGCCGGCCGCGACCGGGAGGTCCGTGGGGCGACGCACAATTGGCATAGCGTCGTCCGGGTTAGGGAGGGTTTGGCCGGTAGGGATATCCTTGTCTCATCGCGCTCCAGCGACTCCTGTGGCGGGCCGGGCGCAGTGCGCGCTAACCAAGGGGGCCAGGTACACGGTGTTTCCTCCGACACATTGGTGCGGCTGGCTTCCGGGTTGGAGGCGCGCTGTGTTAAGAAGCAGTGCGGCTTGGTTGGGTTGTGCTTCGGAGGACGCATGGCTTTCGACCTTCGTCTCTCCCGAGCCCGTACGGGAGTTGTAGCGATGAGACAAGATAGTAATCACTAGCGATTGGATACCACGAAAATTGGGGAAAAAATGGGATAAAATTTATTAAAAAATTAAATAAAATAAAAAAAGTACCCATCCAAGGCTCAAAGTCATTGGCCACAGATAAAATTACGTCAAATCACGTTATATGACTGATCATGTCAACATCATACTTTCAAAATCTTAGCTAGCAAGCTAGACAAGCAGTTATCGTCATCAATCACGTCAACCATTTAATGGCAAATCTAATTCAATCATTGTCATATGAAGAGAAATTATAGATAAAACGTATCGGTGTCATCGGCCATTGGACGTAAACATTACACAACAAGTTGGAAATCACAAATTCAACAATGAATGGTTTGGACGGAATCAGTGGCTAACTGCAAGCGTTGCAAAGCAATCCCTATTTTGCTTCCCCTGCAGGCTATTCCGTGGAGAGGGTGTGTGGTCCAAGTCTGAGTTTAAGGGTCTCTTTCCCAAGCTTAAAAGGATAAACATTCACACGCAACACTATAAGCCAGAAAAGGTTGGAAAAATTGGCCATGCTGTCAAGCCAGCATGACTTCTGCCGCTTTGAACGGAACTGGGAAATCTCAGACTTCATGAGTTCAAGACAATTGGGAACTCTGAAAAAATGTGCTCCGACTGGGAAAATACGCTTTGAACGGTCAACCAAATCGGAATTCCAAGTCGGGAACTTGGGCTTCTTCCTTCTAGAGCTCCGACCTGAAGATCACTGACGTCATGATTCAACCTTGTTCCCAGTTGTCTTGAAAGCACCATTAATCCAGAGAATGCCAGACTTTGATGACAAAGTTTCATGACAAAACTTGCCCACAAGAAGGATCGCCATGCCACCTTCCTATTCAAGTGAGCACAGCACAACGGAGTGCTGCAAAAATCTCTTGCATGCTGCTGCATATATGATGTAATATGCCTGGGAGATATGTATACTGAAGCTAAGAAAGTAATACTAAGTGTATGCTGTGTAGTAAGCTGTTGGTATCCCATATGCCTCACCCTAATAATTTAGTCCCTTTCCCCCTCATAACGTTGCCTAATGTTCTGACTTGGTGTTGAAATGTCATCATCGAATATTGTAAGAGCTTTCATCGGCAGGGCTTGAAAACTATTACGGACTACAAAGGGAAACCCAGCCGCGAGCTGCCCAGTGACGCGAGCCTACCAGACAAGCTAAATGCCTTTTATGCAAGCAACACTGAAGCATGCATGAGAGCACCAGCTGTTCTGGACGACTGTGTGATAATGCTCTCGGTAGCAGATGTGTGCAAGACCTTTAAACAGGTCAACATTCACAAAGCCGCAGGGCCAGACGGATTACCAGGGCGTGTACTCAAAGCATGCGCGTACCAACTGGCAAGTGTCTTCACTGACATTTTCAACCACTCCCTGACTGAGTCTGTAATACCTACATGTTTCAAGCAGACCACCATAGTCCCTGTACCCAAGAAAGCGAAGGTAACCTGCCTAAATGATTACCGCCCCATAGCACTCACGTCGGTAGCCATAAAGTGCTTTAAATAGGCTGGTCATGGCTCAGATCAACAGCATCCTCCCGGATACCCTAGACCCACTCCAATTCACATACCACCCCAACAGATCCACAGATGACACAATCTCAATCACACTCCACACTGCCCTTTCCCACCTGGACAACACCTATGTTACTTATAATTACTTAAAAATCATACAATGTGATTTTCTGGATTTTTAGATTCCGTCTCTCACAGTTGAAGTGTACCTATGATAAAAATTACAGACCTCTACATGCTTTGTAAGTAGGAAAACCTGCAAAATCGGCAGTGCATCAAATACTTGTTCTCCCCACTGTATATATATATATATATAAACACACACACACACACACACACACACACACACACACACACACACACACACACACACACACACACACACACACACACACACACACAGAAACGCATACATACATACACAGTTGAAGTCGGAAGTATGCATACAGTTGAAGTCGGAAGTTTACATACACCTTAGCCAAATACATTTCAAATAAGTTTCACAATTCCTAACATTTAATCGTATTAAAAATTCCCTGTCTAAGGTCAGTTAGGATCACCAATTAATTTTAAAAATGTGAAATGTCAGAATAATAGTTGAGAGAATGATCTATTTCATTTTTAATTTCTTTCATCACATTCCCAGTGGGTCAGAAGTTAACATACTAATTGAGTGTATTTGGTAGCATTGCTTTTAAATTGTTTAACTTGGGTCAAACGTTTCAGGTAGCCTTCCACAAGCATCCCACAATAAGTTGGGTGAATTTTGCCCCATTCCTCCTGACAGAGCTGGTGTAACTGAGTCAGGTGTGTAGGCCTCCTTGCTCGCACACGCTTTTTCAGTTCTGCCCACACATTTTCTATAGGGTTGAGGTCAGGGCTTTGTGATGTCCACTCCAATACCTTGACTTTGTTGTCCTTAAGCCATTTTGCCACAACTTTGGAAGTATGTGTGGGGTCATTGTCCATATGGAAGACCCATTTGCGACCAAGCTTTAACTTCCTGACTGATGTCTTGAGACGTTGCTTCAATATATCCACATAATTTCCCCCCTCATGATGCCATCTATTTTGTGAAGTGCACCAGTCCCTCCTGCAGCAAAGCACCCCCACAACATGATGCTGCCACCCCCGTGCTTCACGGTTGGGATGGTGTTCTTCAGCTTGCAAGCCTCCCCCTTTTTCCTCCAAACATAACGATGGTCATTATGACCAAACAGTTCTATTAATGTTTCATCAGAGCAGTGAACATTTCTCCAAAAAGCAGGATCTTTGTCCCCATGTGTAGTTGCAAACCGTAGTCTGGCTTTTTTATAGCGGTTTTGGAGCAGTGGCTTCTTCCTTGCTGAGCGGCCTTTCAGGTTATGTCGATATAGGACTCGTTTTACTGTGGATATAGATACTTTTGTACCTGTTTCCTCCAGCATCTTCCTTTGCTGTTGTTCTGGGATTGATTTGCACTTTTTGCACCAAAGTACGTTCATCTCTAGGAGACAGAACGTGTCTCCTTCCTGAGCGGTATGACGGCTGCATGGTCCCATGGTGTTTATACTTGTGTACTATTGTTTGTACAGATGAATGTGGTACCTTCAGGCATTTTGAAATTGCTCCCAAGGATGAACCAGACTTGTGGAGGTCTACAAATGTTTTTCTGAGGTCTTTTGATTTTCCTATGATTTCAAGCAAAGAGGCACTGAGTTTGAAGGTAGGCCTTGAAGGTACACCTCCAATTGACTCAAATGATGTCAATTAGTCCATCAGAAGCTTCTAAAACCATGACATAATTTTCTGGAATTTTCCAAGCTGTTTCAAGGCACAGTCAACTTAGTGTATGTAAACTTCTGACCCACTGGAATTGTAATACAGTGAATTATAAGTGAAATAATCTGTCTGTAAACAATTGTTGGACAAATTACTTGTGTCATGCACAAAGTAGATGTCCTAACCGACTTGCCAAAACTATAGTTTGTTAACAAGAAATTTGTGGAGTGGTTGAAAAAACGAGTTTCAATGACTCCAACCTAAGTGTATGTAAACTTCTGACTTCAACTGTGTGTATATATATATATATAAGGCAATTCAGCCATTTGGATTTGTTATCTGTAATGGTTATGATACAATAGGCCTTACATAACGCGCAACCCAAATGGCCAAATTGTTATAAAAGTAATATTTATCGAACAAAAATAACATTTATTGTGTAAATGGGAGTCTCGTGAATGCAAACATTAAGATTATTAAGGTAAGCGATTAATTTTATTGTTTTTCTGACTTTCGTGACCATGCTTATTTGGGGCTAGCTGTTCTAGCATTGATTGATACACTCACTGTTGGCATATTGATAAACGCACACATTTACTGGAGTACTTGAACAGTCAAAAAAAAGTTGAAATGCCCATCCCTAGACTGAACCAGGTTTTCCTCTAGGATTTTGCCTGTGCTTTGCTACAGTATATTCCGTTTATTTTTTTTATTCTGAAAAACTCCCCAGTCATTACGATTACAAGCAAAACCATAACATGATGCAGCCACCACTATGCTTTAAAATATGGAGAGTGGTACTCAGTAATGTGTTGCATTGGATTTGCCCCAAATATAAAACGTAGTTTTCAGGACAAAAAGTTAATTGCTTTGCCACATTTTTTTCAGTATTACTTTACCTCCTTGTTGCAAATCGGATGCATGTTTTGGAATCTTTTTATTCTGTACAGGGGTCCTTCTTTTCACTCTGTCAATTAGGTTAGTATTGTAGAATAAATAAAATGTTGTTGATCAGTTCTCCTATCACAGTCATTAAACTCTGTAACTGTTTTAAAGTCACAATTGAACTCATGGTGAAATCTCTGAGCAGTTTCCTTCCTCTCTGGCAACTGAGTTCGGAAAGACACCTGAACAAATTCTTATTCACAATGACGGCATACCGTGGAACAGTGGGTTAACTGCCTTGTTCAAGGGCAGAACGACAGATTTTTACCTTGTCAGCTCGGGGATTCGATCCAACAACCTTTCGGGTTCCTGGCCCAACTGTCTAACCATTAGGCTACCTGCCACCCCAATTGATACACCATCCAAAGTGTAATTAATAACTTCACTATGCTCAAAGGGATATTCAGTGTTGTTTTTTTTCATTTTTTACCCATCTACCAATAGGTGCCCTTCTTTGCAATGCATTGGAAAACCTCTCTGGTATTTGTGGTTGAATTTGTGGTTGAAATGTACTGCTCGACTGAGGGACCTTACAGAGAAGTCCTTGAAACTTATGTAACCTGTTAAGCACATTTTTACACCTGAACTTATTTAGGGGTTGAATACTTATTGACTCAAGACATTTCAGATTTTCATTTGTAATGAATTTGTTAAAATGTCAAAACACATACAGTATTTCCACTTTGATATTATGGTTATTGAGTGTAGGCCAGTGACAAAAAATGTCAAATGTAATATATTTTAACAAAGCTAAATGTGCGAAAAGTCAAGGGGTGTGAATACTTTCTGAAGGCAGTATAAGGTATAACTAGTTAAGAGTAGGATCCTACTATTACAGTAGCCATGTATATTTAAGCAATAAGGCACGAAGAGGTGTGGTATACGGCCAATACACCATGGCTACGGACTGTTCTTATGCAGGACGCATCGCGGAGTGCCTGGACACAGCCCTTAGCCGTGGTATATTGGCCATATACCACAAACCCCAGTGGTACCTTATTGCTATTATAAACTGGTTACCAACGTAATTAGAGCAGTAAAAATAAATGTTTTGTCATACCTGTGGTATACGGTCTGATATACCACAGCTGTCAGCCAATCAGCATTCAAACCACCCAGTTTATAAAAGGTATTATAAACTGGGTGGTTCAAGCCCTGAATGCTGATTGGCTGACAGCCGTGGTATATCAGAGGGTATGACAAAACATTTATTTTTACTGCTCTAATTACATTGGTAACCAGTTTATAATAGCAATAAGGCACCTCGGGGGTTTGTGATATATTGCAATCCGTCGTGCCTAACAGCCCTTAGCAATGGTATTATGGCCATATACCACACCCCCCCCGGGCCTTATTGCTTCAATTATACAACGGATGGGTCTTATCCTGAATGCTGACAGGTTAAAACCACATTCCAGCCGGAGTCTATTCTACAAGTTACCACCGGCTAAATCTATGATACTATTCCAGTAGCCATGTAAGGTACAACTAGAGTAGAGTAGGATCCTACTATTACAGTAGCCATATATATTAGAGGTCGACCGATTACAATCGGCATGGCCGAATAATTAGGGCCGATTTCAAGTTTTCATAACAATAGGTAATCGGCATTTTTGGATGCCGATTATGGCCGATTACATTGCATTCCACGAGGAAACTGCGTGGCAGGCTGACCACCTGTTACACGAGTGCAGCAAGGAGCCACGGTAAGTTGCTAGCTAGCATTAAGCTTATCTTATAAAAAACAATCTTCACATAATCACTAGTTAACTACACATAGTTGATGATATTACTAGGTTCCAAGTACCAAGTCATGTTTTGCAGAGGGGTCAAATACTTATTTCCCTCATTAAAATGCAAATCAATTTATAACATTTTTGACATGCGGTTTCCTGGATTTTGTTGTTGTTATTCTGTCTCTCACTGTTCAAATAAACCTACCATTAAAATTATAGACTGATCATTTCTTTGTCAGTGGGCAAACGTACAAAATCAGCAGGGGATCAAATACTTTTCCCCCCTCACTGTATATAAGGTATTATACTATTACAGTAGCCATATATAAACTCAGCAAAAAAATAAACGTCCTCTCACTGTCAACAGCGTTTATTTTCAGCAAATTTAACATGTGTAAATATTTGTATGAACATCAGATTCAATCAAAAGTATCAGTCAGTATCTGGTGTGGCCACCAGCTGCATTAAGTACTGCACTGCATCTCCTATTCGTGAACTGCACTAGATTTGCCAGTTCTTGCTGTGAAGTGTTACCGCACTCTTCCACCAAGGCACCTGCACGTTCCCGGACATTTCTGGGGGGAATGGCCCTAGCCCTCACCCTCCGATCCAACAGGTCCCAGACGTGCTCAATGGTATTGAGATCTGGGCTCTTCGCTGGTCATGGCAGAACACTGACATTCCTGTCTTGCAGGAAATCACACACAGAATGAGCAGTATGGCTGGTGGCATTGTCATGCTGGAGGGCCATGTCAGGATGAGCCTGCAGGAAGGGTACCACATGAGGGAGGAGGATTTCTTCCCTGTAACGCACAGCGTTGAGACTGCCTGCAATGACAACAAGCTCAGTCCGATGATGCTGTGACACACCGCCCCAGACCATGACGGACCCTCCACCTCCAAATCGATCCCGCTCCAGAATACAGGCCTCGGTGTAACGCTCATTCCTTCGACGATAAACGCGAATCCGACCATCACCCCTGGTGAGACAAAACCGCGACTCGTCAGTAAAGAGCACTATTTGCCTACAAGCCCTCAGTCCAGCCTCTCTCAGCCTATTGCGGACAGTCTGAGCACTGACGGAGGGATTGTGCGTTCCTGGTGTAACTCGAGCAGTTGTGGTTGCCATCCTGTACCTGTCCCGCAGGTGTGATGTTCGGATGTACCGATCCTGTGCAGGTGTTGTTACACGTGGTCTGCCACTGCGAGGACGATCAGCTGTCTGTCCTGTCTCCCTGTAGCGCTGTCTTAGGCGTCTCACAGTACAGACATTGCAATTTATTGCCCTGGCCACATCTGTAGTCCTCATGCCTCCTTGCAGCATGCCTAAGGCACGTTCACACAGATGAGCAGGGACCCTGGGCATCTTTCTTTTGGTGTTTTTCAGAGTCAGTAGAAAGGACTCTTTAGTGTCCTAAGTTATCATAACTGTGACCTTAATTGCCTACCGTCTGTAAGCTGTTAGTGTCTTCATGACCGTTCCACAGGTGCATGTTCATTAATTGTTTATGGTTCATTGAACAAGCATGGAAAACAGTGTTTAAACCCTTTACAATGAAGATCTGTGAAGTTATTTGGATTTTTACGAATTATCTTTGAAAGACAGGGACCTGAAAAAGGGACGTTTCTTTTTTTGCTGAGTTTATAAGGTATTCTACTATTACAGTAGCCATTTATATAAGGAATAACTAGTATAGAGTAGGCGGCCAGTGTACCTGTCCCATGGAGCGTCCCCGTCCCTGTCCACGGCCGCGGCCCACAGTCTTGTCCTCCACTGAGCTGGTACAGCGCTGCAGATGGATGTCCAACACTGACTGGTTCAAGAACTGGGAGGAACAGTGGGGGCACAACACTGGCTCCTTATCTGGGGAGATGGGGTGGGCAGAATGAGTTAATTACTTACTAAATTAGTGTTTATCACATTCCAAACAGTGTTTCGAGAGTGTACATGAAATCAATTGAAATACACTAAACATGGAAAGGACAGGGATGTATGGATTGAGTGGGTATTTAGACAGTCACAGGCCCTGGTCACAGGCCCCTCCTGTCACTACCCACCAAAACACACACTGGGTTCACACTGGGTTACAGGGTATTCTATCTGTATTGTCATCACTCAGTATAGGCTACAGTATGTGGCTTAAGGTAACTTATTTATAGACACACAGACACATGCACTACTGTTGACAGTCTGGATATTGGTAAACACACTCAGGCTCTCTGTCTGCTTCTGTGAAGCTAAAGGAGCAAAAGAAGAGGAGAAAACGAGAGAAGATGCTGAGCTTTGATATTTCCCCATCTTAGCCGCCGGCATCTACAGTTACCACGGCAACTCCAACCCAGCGGAATCCTCCCTCTCGGCTGGAGCGTTCACCAGTCTCCCCTGAGGAGCTCTCTGTTGAAACATTTAATAAGGATCCTCTCCATCAATAGAGCATTAACTAATAATCAATGGATCAATTCCAACCAATCACATCTCTCTCTCTCTCTGAGGTGCACTTATCTCTGACCCCACTGCACCGATGCTGTCAGCGGCAGCCATGTTGACTTGACGCCAGACCTGATTAAGATCAGCAGATATTTTTACCCATTAATTGGTGGCGTCGATTCGATAGACCAGAATTGGAGAATCCCCCATCATCTTTTAAATCCCCAGTTTGGGAACATTTAGGCTTCCCAGTGGATTACAGGGGTGATGGATAGAGTTGTGGATAAAACGGTAACACTAAGTCGCCACGCTCAACGAGAATAGCCTATGTAGCTAACAACACTTCAAATATGTTGACACATTTACAGCAACACCACCAGTGGGCCCCAGTATACCAGAGTAAGATGGAAACGCAAAGAAACTACACAACATCGTCTTCCCTCTGCATTCAAGTAGCCCTTGGCAGCTGATTCTGAACAAGCCAAATAAATTACAAGAGCGATAAGTAGGCTATGTTTATACTTTTTACAGTCTGGTTTAGAGCAGCGGGTATGTGCCCATTCCCGGTGGTTTAGAATAGGGCTTTTTAGCACCTTGTGAAAGTGCTCAAGTCACGTTACGAACTTCGCTGTTGCACCCATTTCAGCAAACAGGTAGTACCCGCTCTACATGGGCAAACCAAAGTCGAAGATTTCAATGAATTGGCCAATGCACCGTGTTGCGCTTATAGTGACAGCCCATCACATTACCCCGGAGTGGGAGATGTACGGTGCTTCAGACACGACCCCTTTATTTCAGTCCACATCTGGCACTGAAGGAGGCAATGACATGGTGTGTTCATAACCAAGTGGGAAGTGACATACAACTGGGAATAATCCACTTGAACGGCACTCACAGGTAATTACTAGTGGGAAACTGGTCTATTATCCTGAGCATCCACTTCTCCCACCATGGTGACCTCTGACGTCACCTACTATAGGAAATGACCTCTATAACAGCATTTTCGGCAGTTAAATGCAACAACAAAACATTATTTATAAAAAGCAAACTATTGTGTGTGTTTTTTTTTTACTATAATTTGTTTACAAGCATTATAGCTCTACTTTTAGTTTATGGTTGACACAGCTTGTTGGCCATTAGCCAATCCGCGTTTCTCAACGAGTTCAACTCACATTGAACGCATCCAACTGGTATTTACGACTTCACATCTGGCGAAGTCCCACCTCCTACATGGTTACAAACGCAGCATCTGAGTGGAAACTTGAGGCCCAACATAACAATCTGGTCACAATAGACAATGCAAAGAACATTGTGAATGGCATCTTGTGAATTGTGAATGGCATCTCATTTTCCTTCCGAATGGTGACCCCAAAACTGCATGGGTTTGGTGAACCATTAAACCCCTAATTACTACTAAGGCGCAGGGATTACTTCTGCATACTTAACATGGAAATCAGCTCCATCATTAGCAGCTTCACTAATTCACGGCCCACACATACACTAGTGCACACTACATATTTGATTTATTTGATTTAACCTTTATTTAACCATGAAGGCCTCATTGAGATTATAAATCTCTTTTTCAAGAGCGTCCTGGCCAAGATAGGCAGCACCAAGTCATTACACAATTACAGACAGACAACATGAAAGACTACAGATAATCTAGTAAAAAAAAATCATAAAACAGCAAAATAAAAACATTGACAGGTTAGGGAATCAGCCTCAAAATCCTTCAGCAATGATTTAAAAACACCAATCGGGACAAGTTCTTCCAGTTTAAAAGTATTTTGTAAGGCGTTCCAACCCAATGGCGCAAAGTACATAAAAGCCCTTTTACCAAATTCAGTTTGGACATTTGGAACAGTTAGCAGGATAAAGTCCTGCGAACGGAGAGTACTCACCACATTTCTGAACAATAAAAATTGCCAAATAAAATGGTAGTAAACCCAAAATGGCTTTGTAAATAAAAGTATACCAGTGACTGAGCCTACGAGTGACTAGAGAAGGCCAGCCAACCCTGGTATATAAAGTGCAGTGGTGACAAAGGGTTTTGCAGTTTAAAATAAATCTCAATGCTCCATGGTAAAGGTTGTCAATTGATCTCAAACACTGAGCGGAAGCATTCATATATAAAATATCCCCATAGTCTAGTATAGGCATAAATGTAGCTGATAGTAGCCTCCTTCTGGCTTCAAAAGAAAAACAGGCCTTATTCCTAAAATAAAATCCCAACTTCAGTTTACATTTTCTTGTAAATTGTTGAATATGCAATTTAAAAGAGAGGCCGTTATCAATTAATTCCAAGATATTTATGAGGTTACAGTCTTAATCTCATTGCCCTGACAGGTAGTAATAGGTAGTAATAATTCTTGCTTTAGAAAACACCATTAGTTTAGTTATGTCAGTATTGAGGATAATCTTCAATTGACACAAGGTATGTTGAACAGTATAAAAAGCAGTTTGCAAGTTCTGGAAAGCTTTTGTGTGAGATGACAACAATAAATAACAGTATCATCAGCATAAAAGTGAAGTTGTGCATTTTGCACATTTCTGTCTAAATTATTTATATAAAATAGTGAATACGTGGGGACCAAGTACAGAGCCCTGGGGTACACCATTACAGACAGACAATTTAACAGACATGAGCCAATCAAATTGAGTGCACTGAGTTCTATCAGACAGATAGTTAGCAAACCATGCAACTGCATGCTCCGAAAGACCTACGCTCGACAATCTCTGCCTCGGTATAACAATCACTACTGTCCTTATAATCTAATTCATTATGATCTAAAAGGCAAAACTGATCCTAGATCAGCACTCCTACTCAGACGCTTTATGGATACGGGCACTGGTCTCTCTTTCTCATCCAGTGCTTATCAGACACACAGGGCAGCTGAGAGGAGAGGGGAGGACCTACCTTGGTGAATGAGGGAGTGCAGGTCCAGCTCCTTCCTGCGTTTGAAGGCCTCTCCACAGACAGAGCAGGGGAACGGGTGGCTGGTGTGGAGCAGTCTGATGGACAGAACACAATGAACGGAAGAGAAAAGGGAAAGAAGTGTAAACAACAACTAATGTTAATAATACACTTCTGAATAAATTACTACAGAAAAATAATACAAATGTTTTGGGGGGTTTTTCAGAGCAGAAATGAGAGGGATAAAAACAAAAAGCAATAAAAAACGAGGGCTATAATACAGTACTGCAATGAGCAATATGTTTTTCTTGGAAGCTGAGAAAGAAATAAAGCTGTGAGGAAAAGGGACAAAAGGAGCACCACCATCATCAACACTATGGGCAGCAGCTCACTGGTACTAATAACACTGTAGTGTGTCATTTGTAGATGCATGTAAGCCACGCTTCAAGGGCCCACTGTAATCCTCATCCACACAGAGGAGGAATAACACACACAACCACATGCTGGCTATCACCTTAGTGTCACAGTATTAGGATTACCTCCAGACCTGAGTGCTTAACTGTGTTGTTAAGCCTTTTAAGGTTCAATACGGAGTCATTAGGTGTGTCATATAATACAATGGCTGCAGATAAATGGGTATTTTCAGTGTGTGATGAGATATGAGAGCCTATGTTTATCCATTCCATAATGGCAGGATATAGCCCGGGGGAAGGAGAGGAAGGAGAACCCCTGGGATGTATTTAACTGGCTGGATCAGTGTTGTGTTTGATCACTACTGCAGTGTTTCCAAGCCCTGGTCCTCCAGTACCCCCAACAGTACACAGCTTCGTTGTAGCCCTTGACAAACACACCTTATTCAACTCTTTGAAGGCTTGATGATTAGTTGACAAGTTGAATCAGGTGTGTTTGTCCAGGGCTACAATAAAAATGTGTACTGTTGGGGGTACTGGAGGACCAGGGTTGGGAAACACTGCAGTAGTGGATATCAGGGTGGTGGAAGAGTTCACCTAAACACATTGCTTCAGCAGTGGAGGTATTCAACTCTTAACTACAGTCCTGCAGTGTCAAGGTTTTATTCTAGCCCAGCATTAAAACCCTCAGATTCCACTAATCATCCCTGGCTAGCAGGTGTTTTAGTGCTCGCCACTAGCCAATGCATTACAAGCAGCTGAGTCAATGTCCTTGGCAACGATAATGTTCGTCACACTGTTCTAGATGGTCTGTGTGGGCATCAGGCCAGATAAAGAAATAATGATTATGAACTGCTGAAAAATACATTGTGTTCTACGTATAATTCATGACTGATGATAGTGGATTTGTAAAGTACTTAACCCCATCGTTTAATATTAGATGGTAAACATAGTGTGTGCTGTGGACCACTTACAGCCCTATATAAACTGTCTGGTCGATCATCCCTCTACACAGGGCTGACAATAGGAATCAATATTTTAGGCCAAGATGACCCTGAGAATTAAAGCTTCAGTCCAGGTCGTCTCTACACCCCCCAGTGTTCGCTAATGAGAGGGGGTGTAGGGATACGGACTGTACCCGGCAGAGACGCTGGGACTTCCTGCTTCGCCCCAACTACACATTGACATGCAGTTCAAGGGTAACGTTCCATTCACTCCATGATCACGCCCTCCTATTGATCCCCGGATCATTTCTCCTGCCTCACCTCCTCCCTCCCCGCATCCCCCACCTCTAGTTCCTCAGCCTGTCTGTCTCCATCGCTTTCTCGTCCTACCCTTTATTGTTATCTTAATTTACCGCCGCCCGCCTGTCAATCATCGCTGGCGAGGGCTCAAGGGCACTGAGGCATCTCTGTCTCTATGTTAACAACTCTGTCTAAATCCCCTCACTGTGTAGGAACAGGGTCCGGCCTGTGTAGGAACAGGGTCCGGTGTGTAGGAACAGGGTCCGGTGTGTAGGAACAGGGTCCGGTGTGTAGGAACAGGGTCCGGCCTGTGTAGGAACAGGGTCCGGTGTGTAGGAACAGGGTCCGGCCTGTTGGTCCTGTGTGTAGGAACAGGGTCCGGCCTGTGTAGGAACAGGGTCCGGTGTGTAGGAACAGGGTCCGGTGTGTAGGAACAGGGTCCGGCCTGTGTAGGAACAGGGTCCGGCATGTGTAGGAACAGGGTCCGGCCTGTTGGTCCTGTGTGTAGGAACAGGGTCCGGCCTGTGTAGGAACAGGGTCCGGCCTGTGTAGGAACTGGGTCCGGCCTGTGTAGGAACTGGGTCCGGCCTGTGTAGGAACAGGGTCCGGCCTGTGTAGGAACAGGGTCCGGCCTGTGTAGGAACAGGGTCCGGCCTGTTGGTCCTGTGTGTAGGAACAGGGTCCGGCCTGTTGGTCCTGTGTGTAGGAACAGGGTCCGGCCTGTGTAGGAACAGGGTCCGGTGTGTAGGAACAGGGTCCGGCCTGTGTAGGAACAGGGTCCGGCCTGTGTAGGAACAGGGTCCGGCCTGTTGGTCCTGTGTGTAGGAACAGGGTCCGGCCTGTGTAGGAACAGGGTCCGGCCTGTGTAGGAACTGGGTCCGGCCTGTGTAGGAACTGGGTCCGGCCTGTGTAGGAACTGGGTCCGGCCTGTGTAGGAACAGGGTCTGGCCTGTGTAGGAACTGGGTCCGGCCTGTGTAGGAACAGGGTCTGGCCTGTGTAGGAACAGGGTCTGGCCTGTGTTTGGGTTATGTGTAGCACATCTCCTGTTCTCAGTCCAGTCTTATGCTCTACTGTCACTGTAAATACAGTACCGTCGTGTGTTTGTTTCTCCCTGTAAAACAAGCAGGGTCCAATCAAGGTAACTTACACATTGAAATGCGTCCCCTGTGGTCTAATCTAGTTCTGTGAAACAGGCCTTTGGGGTTGATTTCAATCTGTACATTTAATTGAGTCACAGCCCAGTCACACCCGTACCTGTGCTCCTGCAGCTGTTGGTCAGTCTGGAAGCGAGCAGTGCAGTTGGGACAGGCGAACAGCTGGCTTTCTCCATCCTCCCCCTCTGGTGTCCTCTTCTGCAGGAATGTCATTGACACAGCACAACATCAGGGGAGAGAACTAACAGCCTGTCTCAATGTTAACGTAGAGACAAATAGCATTCCTGAATTTCTCCGATCCTAGAGAGCCTCAGTGTGTAAAGATATTTGTTCCAGCCCAGCATCAACACAACTGATTGGGCTGGAGCAAAACCCTGTTCACGCTGTGGCTCTCCAGGACTGTCTGTGGTGTGTTCAGAGATGTTCTCAGGGGATTGTAAGACATTCTAAAAACAATCAGGTAATCCAAGGCTGTGTCCCAAATGGCTCCGCATTCCCTACATATTGAACTACTTTTGACCAGAGCCCGATGGGGACCCGATGGGCCCTGGTCAAAAGTAGTGCGCCACATAGGGAATAGTGTACTATAGGGTGCAGTGACTCCCCCCGTGCCTGACCTTCCATCGGGACCTGCGGCGGCGGGATTTGGGCTGGCTGTGGGTGAGGCCGTGCCTCTTCAAGACGCCCGGCTGGGAGAAGCGTTTGCCACACACGGAGCAGGGGAAAGGTTTGGTGCCCATGTGGGTCAGGCTGTGGCGCAGCAGGTTGGGAGAGGACGCAAACGACTTCTGACACACCTGAATTAACCAAGAAGAAGAACGAGGATGAATTTGATTGACAGAAGCCCAGTACAACATAGCTATTTCACATAGCACAAGAGCACTAAGATTGTCACATAGATTAAACAGAAAAATAAACATTAAGTATATAATAGGAAGCTACTCCTAACTAACTCCTGCTACTTGTTGATACACAACTAGTTTCAGTCATTAACATCAATATTTCACAGCATTTTCAATAGAACACATGTCCAGTCTAGCAGTACCTTGCAGGTGAAGAGCTTCTCTCCGGTGTGGCTGAAGACGTGAGCGCGGAGGAACCCCCTGCGTGTGAAGGTCTGGCCACAGTGGGGGCAGACGTGGGGGAGAGGGGTGCGTGACCAGTCCTGCATCAGCTTGGCTGGAGGAGGGAGGTTGGTGTCTGGTTGTTCCCCCACTACAGTCTTCTCATCCTGCTCTTCCTTAAGGATGACTGGATTCACCTCTTTACCTTGGTCTTTGTTCTCTGCCCAATGAGGAGAGAGCATGGTCAGAAACTAGCGACGTTCTGTCAAAATAACCTTAAACAATAGTGAAACTTAGCAATATTCAGTATGGATTGGAATCAGTTATGATTCCAGGCACCCTTACAGCAGAGTTAAGTCTTCCCATTGAGTTGAACCCAGCTGCCATTGGGTTGAACCCAGCTGCCATTGGGTTGAACCTACCTTTGAGATCGTTGATGCTGCGTATCCTGATAGCAGGTATTTTTGCCGGTGAGCCTGACGCAGCACTGGACGCGGCAGGGGGGGACAGCATCCTCTTGGGGGCGCGGGGGCTTCCCTGGGGGGCCGCGGCTGCTCCTGCCCCAGTCCCTGGTTCCCCACGGTGCTGGCGTCGGTGGTAAAGGTACTGGGTGGTGTTCATGAAGCTCTGGTTACACTGGGAACAGTGGTGGAGGGGCTCGTTCAGGCCGTGCTTGTCCCTACGGTGGGCACTGAGCTCTGGCTCTTTACTGAAGCTGGCTCCACACTGGGCACACAGGAAACTCTGGCCCTGGACCACCTTGGGCACCTGAACCAGAGCACAGGTAGAGACAGTGGAAGTAGAGGGGGTTCCATCCTGGTTCTGCTCCTCAGTTCCATTGTTCTGGGAATCCACCACCCCCACAGTCTCCTCTTTAGACTCTTCCACCATCTCTTCCACCACCTCTTGCTGCAGTGTTACTATTTTGTAATACTGGAAATCTGCATCCTGCATCTGTCCTCCCTGGGCCTGGGTTTGTGTGACCCCCTCCTTGCCTTTCTCCTTGTGCTGCTTGCGGTGGTAGAGGAAGAGAGTGGTGTTGAGGAAGCTCTCCCCACACACGGTGCAGTGGTGCAGGGCTTCCTTGAGGCCATGCTGGGCCTTACGGTGGGTCACCAGCTCAGACACCATGCCAAAGCTGGAGCCACAGTCCACACACAGCAGGCTGGACGGGGGCTTGAGCTTCTTGGCTGCCTTCATCCTGTAGTAGTAAGACGTCTGCTCCTCCCCAGGGTTATCGGCTGGGGGGTCCTGGGAGGGAACGGGGTCTGGGGGGTCCTGGGAGAGAGCGGGGTCTGGGGGGTCCTGGGAGGGAGCACTGTCTTGGGGGTCCTGGGAGGGAGCGCGGTCTGGGGGGTCCTGGGAGGGAGCGGGGTCTGGGGGGTCCTGGGAGGGAGCGGGGTCGGGGATGGACTGGCTGTCTGCTGCAGACTGGGCCTCTGTAGATGAATGAGCTGCCTGAGCCTGGATCTCAGAGGCTTTAGATCCATTGGATTCCCCTACGCTCTCTGTTTCTGGTTCTTCCTCTCCTCCTTCCTGCCCTCTGTTGGTTGTGTTTGGCAGATACATGTGATCCAGGTTGGCTGATGTGTCCTCTGCACTCATCCCATCCTCCTCTTTCTCTGCTGGCAGCTCAGACTTCACTACATCCTGCTGTTGCTGGGTTTGTTGTGCCCTCTCCTGAGTCCTTACTCTCCCTCTACCCCTTCCTCTCCCTCTACCCCTTCCTCTCCCTCTACCCCTTCCTCTCCCTCTACCCCTTCCTCTGCCCCCTCCTCCTTCTTGGTCATCCAGTGAGTTTGGTTCATACAGTTCATCTGGACCCAGGTCCACCTCCACTTCAGCCTGACCCTGCTTCCCCCCTCCCTCTGGGGCCAGTTCTGATCCATATCCAGAGCCGGTCTCTTCTGGTCCTGGTTGTGGTTGGGTGGGTCCTGCCTTGGTCTGCAGACACTGACCATGTTTGCGGTGCTGCTGCCAAAGGATCAGAGAGTGGAACAGGGCGTCACAGTCGCCACACTGGTACAGGATCTTAGGCGTGTCTCCTGAGGAGGGCTTCTTTGGGCTAGCCATGGCCAGACCTGGTGCACCAGAGCTGAGCAGCAGAGACGAGAAACTGGCCTTGGTCTGAGGGGCAGGCGATGGAGCAATGGGCTCGGTATACACCTGTTGCTGGAGAGAGAGAAAGAAAAAGAGAATGTGAGAAAAGAAGACAAAACAGAAGCTGACCAGTCTGGACAATAATGAGTGAACGAAAACGTCAATATGTTTTGGTGTCAAATTGAAAGAACTCGTTTCCATGGCAGTACTGGATAGCAATACCATCACAGACAACCAGGTATCTTAGCAGTTATAGGGTTGGGCCAGTAACAGAAATGTCGCTGGTTTGAATACCCGAGCCGACAAGGTAAAAAGACTAATTTGGGTGCCATACTACTATGGCTGACCCTGTAAAAGAACACATTTCTCTGGACCTACGTGGTGTGTGACAATATTTTTGTTGTTGAAAAAGTCCATAGTCAATTGAAACAGGAACAGTGTTTTTGTCAGGCAGATGAGGGATGACAATAGAGGAATATAGTAATAGAATATTCAGAGGACAGAGGGGTCAATGAGAGCAGACAGAGCAGTCTTTAGATCAACAGAGCCGGGGAGGGAGGGTTTCTCTGAGGGGAGGGGAAGGACTGAGGGGCAGGGCGATGATAAATATCACAGGCCTATCAGTTGAGTTCAGAGGGTCAGTCCGTGGCGTTTGAGAACTGTTCGTTGATCCATTAGGATAAGAACCATCAAGGTTAATGATGTGTTCCTTCAGGAGTGTCTTCATTCAAGCAGAGGCACCACTGTGGCTCATTCTGTTATTAGTAGCCTAGACTGAGTACTACCAGCTTGTTTCTGCTTTTGGCAATTTGTTGGAGTCATTGTTAGAATTGAAGAATGCAGAAACATATTTAGTATCATATGTAGAAACAGACTCCTATTATGGATATATTTAAATCTCCATAGTCTTAGTAAATATTTTTTGGTTGCTTGTTTTGATTCCGCAAACAAACTAAATCACTATTACAATACATTTCAGTCATGTCTGATTTATTTAGTTTCATAATAAGTACGCACAACTCAGCGTTTTAGCTCAGTAAGGAAGCTGAGTTATAAAACCAGACTATGTAACTTGAACTGCCGCTGACACTGTTCTTATCCAACGTGGCAAAAACAATTACGGCGGACCGCCCGGAGCTCTTGAAATAGTGTCATGTATGTGTGTATTAATATGTTCTTGATGAGAGAGCATTTTCAATGTGAAGCTGGTGGTTGAGTCACTGTCTCCTAGAAGGACTTGAGACAGGAAACTGTGTCTACATCCCAAATAGCATCCTATTCCTTATAGTTCTCTACTTTTGACCAGGGCCCATAGGCCTGTTTGGTCAGTCAGCCTGGCTAGTGTGTAGAGGCCTGTACCATAATTAATTGATTTAATTAACGATTCCAGAACTGGACTTCAACTCGGGAAGTGCACTAAAATATT
This sequence comes from Salvelinus alpinus, assembly GCF_045679555.1. Classification (NCBI taxonomy): domain Eukaryota; kingdom Metazoa; phylum Chordata; class Actinopteri; order Salmoniformes; family Salmonidae; genus Salvelinus; species Salvelinus alpinus. The sequence continues at coordinate 34,327,735 of NC_092089.1, read as the reverse complement.
ACACATGGGTCAACATGTAATTAAAGTAACTGAGGGAGCACACCCCTTTGCTGAAGTTTATTTTTAATAACACTTAATTTTTTCTTTCTTGGTAAGCAAGATGGGTAATAGGAATGTCATTAAATACATATTACAAAGTGGTTCTACCAGGGTGTTCATTTTCCATCTTCCTTTGTAATGCTAAAAAGCAAAGCTTCTAACTTCCTACTAGGCCTCTTCCATGGCATTACAGTTCTCTGGATCTGAACAAGTCAAGTTAAAAAACGTTTGGTATAATAGCAGCCTACATTCATTTGAAATGTAAACACCCCGTTTTATAGCAATGTCGCCTTTAATGTTACACAGAAATTCTGATAATCTAGCTAATGAAGTCTGAATGGTAGTAATAAGGCAGCTGACGGCAGAGCAGGGGCCAGAATGCCATAAGGCACTTAGGTTTTTAGTGTTTCCACAGCTGATTCATCTGTGAGGAGGCCAATGAGCCATCCATCAGGAGGAGGGGTGGAGCTGACTGATTCATCTTTCACGCTCCTTTTCTCTCCCCACTGGCAACTCAAGATGCAATCTACCTGTCACTCATGACACCACGCTTTATGGTTCTGAGCTTGAGGAGACCGTCACCATGGGAGGCTGGGGACACGTTTCGGAGAGCGACGCTGGTAAACGTCCCTCACGGTCGACGGCTCACCGTTTTAAACCTCTGAGCATACTGTAGCTGTCATTACGAGGTAGCGATACAGTGAGAACAAGGACAGTGTCACTCCCTCAAATTACATAGTAACAGAAAAAGTATCTGTACATTGGAATATTATAATTCAATATTTGATGTAGAAAGTAATGTCATCTGTCATATTTTTCTTTTATGTATATTATTTGTTTGTTTGTATACGGTGGTTTTTGAAATATGTGTTCTTGCCCAACTTGAATATTGTATTGTCTATTTTTATCCCCCCAAAATAAACAAAAAACAAGGACAGTGCTGGTCATCTAATTTCCTATTATGACTCAAAGAAAATGGAATGGAATGTTCTCACTCTCATGAACTTTCAAACATGCAGATATTCTGTAGGACTTCTTTGTAGAACTGCCACTTAACGCAGTAGAACATTTGGATGAACTGTATCTCAAAGGAATACGTCTCAGTGAACTGAAAATTCCTAGTTATGCATGTCTTAACGGAGGATCTAATTCATTTTGTACTGGGTAGAATGCAGTGCAGTTTTGTAGGCTACAGTGCTTATCAGAGTCCAAAACATGTACGCGTCTGCACAGCAGTGTTCTAGAGTATTGGACCGTTGGCTTTCATTTTTGAATTCTCAGCGCGGCTCAAGCTATTTTTCAACCATCACCACATTCAAACTGGAGCCGCATTGGTTGGGAATTTTGAAGGAGCGTGGTCGGGTTGTGCCTCCCCCACGGCTCTGCGCGTGTGGACTCTGAATTAAGCTTCAGCCTCACAAGGCTCTCCAATTCACATGGGAAGCCTTGAGCACAACAATGGCAACACTATGAAATGTATACACTACTGCATTAATAAAGTGTAATATAACAATAACAATAATATATGCCATTTAGCAGACGCTTTTATCCAGAACCATTTAGCCTAGATGTGCAAAAGATGAGACGTTTAATAAAAAGTTATTGTTTATCAATGTTCTAGACCTAGCCTATTTAGTTTAAATGTCCATGGAGTTTGAAGCTTCCACTATTACCTGAGTCTGTAGGAAGGGGATGGAGACGGGGGTGGGGGCCCCACTCCCCACGTTCTCTGTGGTGCAGGTCAGCTGGTGGGCCAGCACCTCCTCCAGGGTGTCAAACTCTTGGTAGCAGGGGAAGCACATGTACACAGCGGCACTATCCATCGCCATACCTGCCACAGGGAGAGAGAGGAGATCTAGACCAAAACAGTGCATTACTGATCATATTCAATTCAGGTTGGGTGGTCTGTTTTATGTCTGCAAGCAACACATGCAGTCAATTATTAGCCTACAATATAACCTAACTAATATGTTTTTAACATAACCTAAATGTAGCCTATCCCCCCACCATACACAGAGCTGATGCATACAAATATCATAATATTTAATTGTAGACCGATTGAGAATGTGTTGCATTACCCAATGTATAAATGCTTGGAAGTCCTCATTTAAAATGGGAACGATGTAAAAAGGTTTGATTGAGGTCATGTTGTAAACATTGCCCTCTACTTATGAAAATTAGTATCTTCATGTGTGCCTGGGCTTTGGTCAGACAGGAGAGTTGAACTTTCAGACAAAATGGCAGTAGGTAATTGTTATTTTGTCCACGGTTGGTGCTCCTAAAGGTAGAGAATGTGTGTATATGTAACAAAAGCAGTAAAAACAAAAAATTATATTTTTGTCCCCCGAAGAGGGTGGATGGGTTAATAAAAAATACACTACGTGACCACACTACTGCCCTTTTCGTCCTCATGCTAGCTAGCAGTAGCCACCGCAGCCAATTTGGAATGGCAGTGTCATTCAGTGGACATGCCATTCCATAATGGCTGCGGTGACTACTGCTATCTAGCATGAGCACGAAAGGGACGGTTTTCCTGGAAAACTAACATAATTCCTATCTTCTCGATGGAGCAGTGTGAATAAATGTAAAATTTGGAGTAAAGTAGCATATCCCATCCCTGCATTGAGGTACGTTTTCCGACCCATAACTTGTGCTGGCTCCACAGTGTCTTCATGTAACCATGATTGCGTTCTGACCCCAGTGCAGCTGTGTAAACAAGTGTAATGGTAGAGTATCTTCTGGCAATAATAATATATTCCACAATGGTACGTGATTAGGTCCTGATTGTAGGCTACTATACAGCCTTATAATTTCCCCAACAGAACTAGAGAATAACATGCAACACAATACGACAAACAGCTAATACCATTTAGTGGAATTGTGTACTGACATTAAAGTACTGCACATTGCAATACGTTCACAGTAACTTGTGCCATTACAGTACAAGTTAGTGAATGGCGCCAAATTAATGCCAAAGGTGATCCAGACAAATCCCGGAGGTCAGCAATTTAGCTGTTTGCTATCTTGTTATAGGGCGGCTGACTCGCTGGTGGCACTGGGAAGTTTAGATTGGGTTTAACTAGCTTAACCAACTAACGTTACTGGTTAGCTGCATGTTTGTAGGAAGATAAATAACATTAGCCTATTATGTATTGACTGACAGCCAGCTAACGTTAGCTGCTAGCTAGCATTTCCGCGAACAAACAATGCAAGCAACGTTATGCTATATTACCACGATTAATATCACCTTAAACTGTTTGAGCTTTATCAATACAAGTCAGTTGTCAGGTTAGCTAAACTAATTCACCACTATCTGCCAGCAGTCGCTCTAAAGATATTTTATGTGCTTTGTAAAAACGACGAAGAAGGGTGGCATTCACTTCTTCGGTGGTGTAATGGCGGCTGCCGATTCGATGTATACGTTGGATGTCTCCCCCCGTTGAGACTCCGTGAAAACATAAATCAGTCCCTGAAATGTTGTCCTGGCTGAAGTCACATTCCATCCATAAAAAAACAAAGTCAGATAATTACAAAATAACTCACCGAAAACTGAAGCCGTTATCTCTTGAGGAAACAAGTTGTGTTATTGTTCCAACATGTTAACAAGGCTTGAGCGGATTGGCTGTCTGCTCTCTCGTACGCCGTACACCAATAGCATTCGGCTACACTACACAAAAGAGCGCACTTAGCGTATGACTTTGGTGCAACATGATGGCTGTCTAAAGTCCCAAACAGGGCACTTCAATTGTTGTTGTTCTGTTTATCAACTCGGGTTTCAATAGTTTTTGTAGCAAATACGATAGAACATGCAACTTTCATTTAAAATTAAATGTTTTATTGTCACATACACTATATATATGCAGTGAAATGCTTGCAGTCAGTATAATACGGCGCCCCTGGAGCAAATTAGGGTTAAGTGCCTTGCTCAAGTGCACACATCGACAGATTTTTCACCATGTGTATTCGAACCAACGCTCTAACTGCTAAGCTACTTGCTGACCTACCCAATTAGTTTGACCTTTTTTTTTATGTAAACATCTTCTTGGAAGTTGAGCTGTAATCACAACATGATCATGATGCAGTTTATGGCTTTGTGCTATTCATTCATAAAACCTCTGAAAGTCTTGAGCAAGGGCACAAAGTCAAGGGCACATCAACATATTTTTCACTCATGTTGGCTTAAGTATTCAAACCAATGACTTTTCAGTTACTGGCCCAGTGCTCTAACCAATAGGCTACCTGCCACCCTACCCAATTAGTTTAACCTTTTATTTTTTTCATGTAAATTTCAACATGAACATGATGCAGCTCATGGCTTTGTGCTATTCATTCATAAAACCTCTGAAGGTCTTGAACTAAGACCTCAATCAATCACGTTTTCATCTCTAAGCCCACAGTAACTGAATGCATATCTATTCCTCAACATGCTGCTGAAGCACCATTATTCTGCCCCGTCAAGCATTGTATCCAGTAGTTGGTAGAAAGTATGGACTGTCCCACCGCATTTCTTCTCTCCCCCGGGCTGTTCGGGAGGACGACCGGTTCCTTCAGAGCATTTAACCCGACACCAAATGGTATTAAAGAGGCGGCCGGGCACACAGCCACGGGAGGGCCAGCTAGGGGCCACTCAATCTCCACGGAAACTGTGCAAGCTGCTTGACATGCCGCAGAATAACATTATTCAACGTTGACGCATTGTATGACGAGTGGAAACAACTTAGACATGTTCTGCATTGAGGGATGTGGTTCATATACTGGAGAGCCCCTGTTTACTGCTGCACTTCGTCTGTCCTCCTCATTCTCTCTCCTGTTTCTAGAGACACTTCCTGTCTCACTGAGCTACTGCTGTGGAGCTGATGGAGCTAAGCGGGTCAGACAAGGCTTCTTCCTGTTAATTCAGTAGTGCTGCCGCCTGGACCTGAGGGGCAGATTTAAACTAAAATGTTCACTAGATTTCTCGAAAGCACCGGGAGGCAAAGGTTCTGTAGGATCCCATCCATATTTTCTGTTGAATATAGAAAAAACAGATGCAGCCAAAAGGTTCAGAAACACCTGGTGGCAAAATGAAATCATGCCCTCCTTGGCAGTTGAGGTTAAATCATGTTGGATGGAAAAGTTAGAACTTAGAACCCCTCTGAGACCGGTCCACGGGAAAGACAGGTTTGAAGTGTGTACTGATCTACAAGCTCTAGAATAGTAATGGAATAGTTCAAGGGTATTATATCTGTGACATATCAAGTCTCACCAGATATCAACTGGGCTCTTAAAATCAGAAACAGTAAGGGGGATCCATCATATGACAACACCATCAAATGTGAAGATTCAACTATTAAGAATATTATGATCTGCCTGCCTATTAATCTGCCTATGATGCCCACCTATTCATGAGCCAATGACACCTGGCCACCACCCTCCCTTTGGCTCTCCCAGCTGTCATTTCATTAACTAAAGAGGCATAACATTTCATGAAGCAAGGTATCATTTCACTGACATTTGTGTGGTTCCAATAACTATTTTAATTTCATCCTTCTGAGCCATTTGAGTGGCCTTTCATTAGATTTTCCTCCATGATCCTAGCTGTGCCAACGTTCATGATATACTGCGGTCTCTCATGCAATATTGCTTTGATCGAGTAGTAAATGTCAGATACTACTACATTTCAAATTGTGGTCAATGGGGTCAAAATTGTGGTCAAACTCTACATGACATTTGTTGAAGTGACTATTTGTTTCCATTTGATTAAAATGCTCTTTCTAGTGGACTTAATTGACCCTAGTGCTTTCCTCAGTAGTTTCCTTTCAGATTAGTGGGCTTAAAGGAAGCTACTCACATTGGTGGGCCCCCCCATGGTGACAGTCTCAAGCTCAGAACCATAAAGCATGGTGTCATGAGTGACAGGCAGATTGCATTGGCATTGCCAGTGGCGAAGAGAGTGAGAAATGAATCAGTCAGCTCCACCCCTCCTGATGGATGGCTCATTGGCCTCACAGATGAATCAGCTGTGGAAACACTAAAAACCTAAGTGCCTTATGGCATTCTGGCCCCTGCTCTGCCGTCAGCTGCCTTATTACTACCATTCAGACTTCATTAGCATTAAACAAATGCCATTACTACTTATTGGTGTGTCATTTAACTTACGGCCTGTGTAGTATAAACACACCCAAGTTTTAATGTTCCTCATTAAGTTAATCATAAATGAGATGTCTGTCTGCAGCTAGCAGCCAAAACAGCCAAGTATGCTGGTCAATAAATGCAGATTGTTTTAGTGCTATTCACACCTGACACTACATAAATTGATGATGTGATTGCACACTTCCATTCTTTATAACATGAGACCAGGGCAGTTTCATCACTTTATTCATGAGTTGATTTATACCAACAAACAAAAACAGTCTCTCTCCGTCCCCCCCTCTCTCGCATCCACTTCAAAACCGTTCCATTCCCACCAGTGATGTGGTATGACCCTTGTGCAGGGCCATAAAGATCAGGATCACAACAAATTAAAACCAACTTGTGCCAGGAAAATAAAACACAAAAATAACATTGTTATGTTTTCCTAAAATGAAGAGCTAAGATTTAAAAACTGTATCCACGGTCTCCCAACTCACACTTTTGTAAGATTTGTCAGTTTGTTCATCCATTCATTAAATTCAATCACTCATTCATGTAATCACAGACAGAAGTAACAGGTTAAACCCATTACACATGGGACACGGGAGAAGGGACACGTCTTGGGACATATTACACCACCCTCCCCACCCATCCCTTCATTCAAACCCACCCATATACAGCAATATCACCAATAACCCCACATAGGATCAGCCATTTATACTGTTGGGACATCAGCTAGACTACCATAGATGCAGAGTCATGTGAGAATCCCTTCACATCAAAGAGAAAGAAAAAAATAGTTTCACCTACTCGCTAGGATGTGTACTTGCAAATACAGGACCTTTATTGGAAAACACTCCCAAGTTTGGATCAAAGTCCAGTAATCTCGGAAGTTGGAATATTTTGCATGACATAGGCATTGATGACTTCTTACAAAATAAACCCTTCGGCCGACGACGAACCCTCCCCAGAGAAACAAAATAAAAACCCAAAAATACAATAAATAAAGTGATCATAATATTTATGGGGGAAAGGCAACGAGAGAAATGGAGGGAGAGAGAATAAAAACGAGAGAAACATTTTGTTCTGTTTTTTCCCCCCGAGCCAGGGACTGAAATGAAGTTGTATTTACAGACAGACTGAGGAGGAGCCTGGTCGCTGCTACACCAGCTCCCCTCTGCTAGAGAAAATAAAATGAAATTACAAGAACAATATAATAACAAAAAAAACAAAAAGGTACTTGATATTTACAGTGAGAGAAAGAGAGGGAAAGAGAGAGCGGGAGAGGCAGAGGAAGGAGAGGAACAGAAGGCTCCAGAAGTGGTTGGGGCATTTACATTTTTTGGGTGCAGGTATTTTAGATCAAACCATCGTTGTTGTGTGGTGATGAGTGGGGAGGGAGAACAGGTGTGGTTGCTCTAACGCATGGTGAACATGCAAGTCTGTTGGTGGGCCAGATGAAAACAAGGTTTTACTGATGATAAATCACTGTGATGCTGTTAGAATCTAGACTTACAAAAACAAGAGTGCTACAGTGGGTTGATTTGGAGATGGAAGATGGTCAAACACAAAAAAAACTAATTCACACACAAGCACACTTACACTTAAGACCTCCCCTACATGCAGTGTAATTGTGCATCTAGACTGAATTGAGGAAAAATGAGCGAAAGGGAGGCGTGAAAGTGCCAAGTACTTTCAAAGCTGATGTGACAGAGCTTTGGTTCAAGTACGGCTATATGGCCATTGGTGTACAGGTGTGACTGGAGGAGCCCTACCCCTCCCTATACACAGGTTGCATATCTCCACTGCACAAGAGGTGCAGCGGGCCCCTACGGTTCCGCTCTACTCCCCTTTAGAGATGTGCAAAGCTTACTTCTCACCTACACATGTCTCCAGCTAAACTGACTGGGACAAGAGCTTATAGAAACTGAATATGTACATTCCATTCTTTTAAAAAGGTCCCTCTTATTCAAATAAAAGACATTAAGACTTTCACTTCGATGTTTCTTCTTAGAAACAGTTTAATAAAACAGCTAGCGGTTTCCGCCTTTGGATTATTTTTGAATCACCTGTGTGATAAAAGCTTCTTAAAAAATCGAATTTAAAATGCCAGTTCAATTTGCTGCTGTTTGGTATCCAATTTAATAAAATAAATAAAAACACAGTTCTTCAATTTTCAGAACTAATGAACACTTTGGACTTGGTTTGGGAGTAATGTCTTGGCAGATGAACACCTACATTCCCCAGAGTTTTCCCATTGGCTGCAGGGACTGATCTGTCCTCTGACCACGTGACCGTTTCGTTTTTAACCTCAACGGAAGATTGTCCTAAACTGTCTGAACTGAAACAGGCCTCAGTTTCGACGCATACATCACTAAAACAAAATGCACTTTCAAATAAATACGTTTTTTTTAAGGGATAAAATTTGATTAGCAGAGATTATAATACAGAATAGCTTTCGTCAGATTCACCCATCTTCTACAACCCAACAGTCACTGGACTACTGCCACCAACAGATATTTTTTTACATCTATAAATGGGAATATTCAAGGGATAATAGATGATATTGTAGTATTTTTGTTTGTATGTGTGTGTGTATAGTTGTCTTTTGAAGTTTGGAGCTAAGAGGGGGTGGAAGAGTAGGAAGAGAGGGATGGGGTTGAGAGGAAAAGGGGAAACACTGGGTGAAATGGGGGACGGGTTCAGGTGCTGTTGATGGATCCAGGTACTGAGCTGGGCTGGGCGGTACTGTCCGACACACTGCCATCTGGTGGAGAGAGAGACAGGACATCAGATAAACACTTCAGTTCACCATCAGGTCAATGCTTTTAATATGTTGGGTTTAAAATGGCTGTTAAATTTTTTATTTTTTTATTTGAAGCTATATCCCCTATCCTAGTCTTGTAAATATGTAGTCATCTAATAAGCATGTATTGAACATGTAATAAGCATGTGTCGGGTAGGCTGTGCTGTACATACCGTGTGAGGCAGGTGATGTCTGTGCGCGAGCGTGAGGAGGAATGAGTGTGGAGTTCAACTGGGGCTGGATAGACAGCTCTGAGAGAGAGAGGAGGTTCATACTACACACACAGGATACTCAACATACACGCTTCAAACTTACTCTGGAAAACTGAGGGGATTAGAGAAGCTTGGGGCAAAAGGGAGGAGGGCATGGCTACTGACCGAGGGAGGGCCAAACAGAGGAGGGCATGGCTACTGACTGAGGGAGGGCCAAACAGAGGAGGGGGGAGGGGTGTGGACTCACCGACAGGGCTGAAGTTGAAGAGAAGGGGAAGTTCTCGTCCGCTGGGCAGACGGGCAGTGGGCTGGCGCAGCTCTTCGAAGAAGGCGTGGGCGCAGGCCTCCAGGGGGGACAGCCTGGTCACAGGGGTGTACTCTAACAGACGGGAACACAGGGAGATGGCCTCTGGGGGGGTACGCGGCTTAAAAACCTGACAGGAGAAAAAAAAAAAAAAAAAGGGCATCTTGTTTGACTCATTTAGGATGTCGTATCTGTTCCATTTCAAAATGTTCTCTCTCTAATATGGATCCCAATGGAAGACAATGGTGTTAAGGCTATTTAAATAGAACTGAGGGCAGAGAGTACCTTTGTCCAGGGGTGTGCTTTGATCTGGGGGAATTTGAACTCTGTGTAGTTGGGGTTCATCTCTCGGATCTGCTCTCTCGTCGGAGTCCCCAAAACCTGGAAGAGTGAAAGATGCATGAAGTTTCTCCAAGAATGATCACTCCTACGCCAACATAGACCTACGCGCCTACCGCCACCATAGATCTACGCTCCTATCGCTGCCACCAACATACAGTGCCTTGCAAAAGTATTCACCCCACCTTGGCATTTGTCCTATTTTGTTGCATTACAACCTGTAATTTAAAAGAGATTTTTATTTGGATTTCATGTAATGACATACACAAAATAGTCCAAATTGGTGAAGTAAAAAAAATAAAAAAAAATAAATTGTTTCTAAATATTTTAAACTGAAGAGTGGTGAGTGCATATGTATTCACCCCCTTTGCTATGAAGCCCCTAAATAAGATCTGGTGCAACCAATTACCTTCAGAAGTGACATAATTACTTAGATTGCACACAGGTGGACTTTTATTTAAGTGTCGCATGATCTCAGTATATACACACACACACCTGTTCTGAAAGGCCCCAGAGTCTACAACACCACTAAGCAAGCTGCACCATGAAGACCAAGGAGCTCTACAAAATGATCAGGGACAAAGTTGTGGAGAAGTACAGATCAGGGTTGGGTTATAAAAAAATCTGAAACTTTCAACATCCCACGGAGCACCATTAAATCCATTATTAAAAAATGCAAAGAATATGGCACCACAACAAACCTGCCAAGAGCGGGCCGCCGACCAAAACTCACAGACCAGGCAAGGAGGGCATTATCAGAGAGGCAACAAAGAGACCAAAGGTAACCCTGAAGGAGCTGCAAAGTTCCACAGAGGAGATTGGAGTATCTGTCCATAGGACCACTAACATGCTGACCAGACCGGACACGTCACGTGCGCAAAGTACATTTAGAAATCCATGTTATTTAATTATTGCGCGCGCCAACGAGCATCTGCGATACCAAGGGCTAAAATAGAACTCCTATTTCTGACGCAGATCGCGCTACAAGTCCTGCCTCTCCCGTCTCCTCATTGGTTTATAGAAGCAGGTACCCACGTGCCATCTCCTCATTGGTTATACCCACGTGGGTGATTAAAAGACGAAATGTTTTGCCGGTTGTCGTGGTAAAAGTGTAGATGCCAATCACCATATAAGTTCAAAGATGAAAAAACCTGGAAGGAGAGATGACTAGAAACGATTCGGTTGGTCGTTTTATGTGTGGATTAATTGTCGGAGTAGAGGACCTTGTGCATTTCAGGTAAAATAACAACTCAATGTTTATATCCCAGGACAAATTGACTAGCAACAGCAAGCTAGCTAAATAGGACAAATTATCTAGCAAGTGCAAGCTAACTAGCTAAATTGCCATACATGTTTAATGCTTTTCGACCTGTCCCCAAATTAATGTAATTGGTTCAGAGTTTGTTTTGATATTTTTACCTATGTGTCATGATCGCGTTGTGTAGGGGGACAAAATAAATGTATGCACGATGGCGCATGCGCACAGCCGGTTTGGGTTCCGTGTAAGACGTACACTCCACAGAGCTGGGCTTTACGGAAGAGTAGCCAGAAAAAAGCCATTGCTTAAAGAAAAAAATAAGCAAGCACATTTGGTGTTTGCCAAAAGGCATGTGGGAGACTCCCCAAACATATGGAAGAAGATACTCTGGTCAGATGAGACTAAAATTGAGGTTTTGGCTATCAAGGAAAACGCTATGTCTGGGGCAAACCCAACACCTCTCTTCACCGCGAGAACATCATCACCCCAGCGAAGCATGGTGGTGGCAGCATCATGCTGTGGGGATTTTTTCCATCGGCAGGGACTGGGAAACTGATCAGAATTGAAGGAATGATGGATGGCGCTAAATACAGGGAAATTCTTGGGGAAAACATGTTTCAGTCTTCCAGATATTTGAGACTGGAACGGAGGTTCACCTTCCAGCAGGACAATGACCCTAAGCATACTGCTAAGCAACACTTGAGTGGTTTAAGGGGAAACATTTAAAATGTATTGGAATGGCCTAGTTAAAGCCCAGACCCAATTGAGAACCTGTGGTATAACTTAAGGATTGCTGGACAGCAGCGGAACCCATCCAACTTGAAGGAGCAGTTTTGCCTTGAAGAATGGGTAGAAATCCCAGTGGCTAGATGTGCCAAGCTTATAGAAACATACCCCAAGAGACTTGCAGCTGTAATTGTTGCAAAAGATGGCTCTACAAAGTATTGACTTTGGGGGGGGGGGGGGGGGTTAATAGTCATGCACCCTCAAGTTAGTTATTATTTGGTATTATTTCTTGTTTGTTTCACAAAAAATCTTTTGCATCTTCAAAGTGGTAGGCATGTTGTGTAAATCAAATGATACAACCCCCCCTCCCCAAAAGTCCATTTTAATTCCAGGTTGTAAGGCAACAAAATAGGAAAAATGTCAAGGGGGTGAATACTTTCGCAAGCCACTGTAGACCTACGCTCTTACCGCCAACATAGAACTACGCTCCTACCGCCAACATAGACCTACACTCCCTCTTCTTTCCATCTCCCACCCCTACAGTTTGGTGTCCTCCCCGCTCCCCTCTTCTCTACCTTGATGATCTCTACCAGTTGGTCCACTCCGCTGTCCCCGGGGAAGATGGGCTGTCCCAGCAGCAGTTCGGCCAGCACGCAGCCCGCTGACCAGATGTCAATGTTGGACGTGTAGTCCGTGGCGCCAAAGATGAGCTCGGGGGCACGGTAGTACCGCGAGCAGATATAGGACACATTGGGCTCCCCGCGAACAAGCTGCTTAGCACTGGTGACAAGAGGGGGAAAGAGGTGGTCAAGACATTGAAACAGAGATCGATTTAGACAGACTGAGCAGTAAGGTGGTATTTACACAGGCAGCCCAATACTGAATCTTTTTATGACCAATTAGTGGAAAAAAGATCAGAAGAATTGGGCTGCCTGTGTAAACGCAGCCTAAGAAACACAGACACAGGTAGAGACATTCAGAGATGGCCAGAGGTGCTCACTGACAGACAGACTAACCTGCCGAAGTCACAGAGTTTGAGGATGGCTGTCTCGGGGTCCACCAGCAGGTTCTGGGGTTTGATGTCTCTGTGACATACGCCCTGGGAATGGATATAGGCCAGGCTGCGGAACAGCTGGTACATGTACACCTGGAGGGAAAACACAGGACACATGATGTTAACATATACACACACACACACTTCAGGTGTGGAAAGTATGGTTAAAAAAAAATTCTATAAGAAATAAGCACACACAGCAGCACAGCAGACAGTAACAGCACTGATCATGATAATCCTCTCCATTACTACTACAGTCATGCCAAGTGTCCAGACAGCTACTGTTGGTCACCAACTTCACTGCACTCAGAACAGTCAAACATTCTGGATGTATGCAACTTACTCAAACACATTGCAACAACTTGTGGGTTCTCTGCTCTAGACATGCCAGTACAATGCTCCCATTGCAAAGCTTAGAGCTAGCATAGCAGAAAATGTGACTGTGTATGTGTGTAAGGGTTTCTGGCTGTCTGAGTGTGCGTGTGTTGGGGTCTCTGTTGGGTCGTTAGCTGTGTTATTGGGCACACAGGGTGCAGGGGGTAGACGGACTGGTGTTGAGAGGGGGACGCGGTTGCCCGGCTGTTGCAGAGGGGCAGATTTAGAGGGAAACGAGCTTAATTGCACACCACAGAAAGAGCATGTGGGGGGGGGGGTCGAGAAGTGTTAGAGAAACCTTTTTTTTTTTTACCTTTAAACATGCAATATTTACTGTTCAATTCTAATAGTTTGTTGATATTGTTGTCAAATTGAATTTTATTGGTCACATACACATAGTTAGCAGATGTTAACGGAAGTGTAGCGAAATGCTTGTGCTTCTAGTTCTGACAGTGCAGTAATAATCTAACAATTTCACAACAACTACTTTATACACACAAGTGTAAAAGAATGAATAAGAATATGTACATATAAATATATGGATGAGTGATGGCTAACGGCATAGGCAAGATGCAGTAGATGGTATAGTGTACAGCATATACATATGAGATGAGTAATGTACGGTATGTAAACATTATATAAAGTGGCATTGTTTAAAGTGACTAGTGATACATTTATTACATCCAATTTTTTATTATTAAGTGGCTAGAGATTTGAGTCAGTATGTTGGCAGCAGCCACTCAATGTTAGTGGTGGCTGTTTAACAGTCTGATGGCCTTGAGATAAAAGCTGTTTTTCAGTCTCTCGGTCCCAGCTTTGATGCACCTGTACTGACCTCGCCTTCTGGATGATAGCGGGGTGAATAGGCAGTGGATCGGGTGGTTGTTGTCCTTGATGATCTTTTTGGCCTTCCTGTGACATTGAGTGCTGTAGGTGTCATGGAGGGCAGGTTACCCCCGGTGATGCATTGTGCAGACCTCACTACCCTCTGGAGAGCCTTACAGTTGTGGGCGGAGCAGTTGCCGTACCAGGCGGTGATGCAGCCCGACAGGATGCTCTTGATTGTGCATCTGTTAAAGTTTGAGTGTTTTTGGTGACAAGTCAAATTTCTTCAGCCTCTTGAGGTTGAAGAGGCGCTGTTGTGACTTCTTCAACACGCTGTCTTTGTGGGTGGACCATTTCAGTTTGTCCGTGATGTGTACGCCGAGGAACTTAAAACTTTCTACCTTCTCCACTACTGTCCTGTCGATGTGGATAGGGGGGTGCTCCCTCTGCTGTTCCCTGAAGTCCACGATCATCTCCTTTGTTTTGTTGACGTTGAGTGTGAGGTTATTTTCCTGACACCACACTCCGAGGGCCCTCACCTCCTCCCTGTAGGCCACCTCGTCGTTGTTGGTAATCAAGTCTACCACTGTAGTGTCGTCTGCAAACTTGGGGATCGAGTTGGAGGTGTGCATGGCCACACAGTCATGGGTGAACAGGGAGTACAGGAGAGGGCTGAAAACGCACCCTTGTGGAGTCCCAGTGTTGAGGATCAGCGGGGTGGAGAAGTTTCCTACCCTCACCACCTGGGGGCGTCCCGTCAGAAAGACCAGGACCCAGTTGCACAGGGCGGGGTCAAGACCCAGGGCCTCGAGCTTAATGACAAGTTCGGAGGTTACTATGGTGTTAAATGCTGAGCTGTAGTCGATGAACAGCATTCTTACATAGGTATTCCTCTTGTCCAGATGGGTTAGGGCAGTGTGATTGCAATTGCGTCGTCTGTGGACCTATTGGGGCGGTAAGCAAATTGGAGTGGGTCTAGGGTGTCAGGTAGGGTGGAGGTGATATGATCCTTGACTAGTCTCTCAAAGCACTTTATGAAGACGGAAGTGAGTGCTATGGGGCGATAGTCGTTTAGCTCAGTTACCTTACCTTTTGTCTTCTCACTTCTGTTTACTTAACTTGCTTTGGGAATGTAAATGTTTCCCCATGCCAATAAAGACCATTTGAATTTAATTGGAGAGAGAAAGGGGCTGAAGAGTAGTGAAGGAAGAAGGGAACAAGGAGAGAGGGAGTGTAAGGGAAGGAAGAGATGTGGATAAAGAGTAGGGAGGGATGAGAGGAGCACAGGGAGAGGTGGAGAGGAGAGTGTAGAGAGGCTGAGTGAGGGCATTGTGTGTGTATGATCAGTATGCATCTCCACACCACAGGAGAGAGCAGCAGGGTGGGCTGAGGCAAATGGGTCATGAGACACAGATAGTCCTCTCTGCTGCAACGGGGCATAGTACACACACACAAAGCTAACAGACAACGTAAGTGCCCTTTAAACAGACAACCAAGCATACTGCAAACAGAGAAAGTTGGTTTCTCTCTAATTTTTCCAATTCTAAAACACGGAAGTAGTATTGTCCCCAAAAAATCTGATGTAGGAAAAGAAGAAGGGATCTGATGTAAGAAAAGAGGGGATCTGATGTAGGAAAAGAAGAGAATGAAGGATTTGGAAAAGAGAGGTGACATACAGAAAGACTACCGGAGGTCAGTGAAGAGGCAGAGCAGAGAGAACATAACATCAATGTGTTTTCTTCTCATCAGATCCTTGGGGGGGGGGGGGGGGGGGAAGAGTCCTCTATTCAAATACAGTACCATTTAGGGTTGGGCGGTACCCAGACTTTTACATCATACTGTCCTTCTCTCATGGCGGGATTTACAGTATTACCTGTTTAGTACACAAGGGGGAGCCACAAAACACAAAAAAGCCTGTTGGGCATCTATTACCAGAAGGATAACAAAATGAGTACAAGTAATGGCAAATTTCCATGGAGGCTGCTACCTAAATATGCTAACGAGCGCAAACGAAAATAAAGTAATTACAAAGACCAACAATCCGGTTCATAAAGTTACACATTAGGTAGGCGCTACCGAATGTAATTTTTGGTGAATTCGGACATTTACAAGCGAATGTGAACGAAATACATTGTACAAACAAAGTTGACGCATGCTTATCTGAAGGAAGAACAGTACTGGCTCTGGAGCAGCATGTGAACACGTTGTGCAGTCGCTAGGGCAACGGGCCTGTCTGCTCTACTTGGAGAAGATGATAGAATGTTAAACTTAGGTGTCGCGTTCATGAAGAATTCCGCAATCAGGGGAAAAAAATCTTGCTGGGTAAACTAATTTGTAAACTAATTCTATGTCATTTCTGCTCGGAATCAGACAAACGTTGTGCTTCAGTTGCACTTGTCCACTGGGATGAGAATTCACTAAGGGCATTCTATCAGCAGACAACGCTCTGATGTGAGCTACTTTTCCTCAGTGTAACCAGCCTACTTCTCTCTGGTAAAACGCAAGATTAACTTCAAGCAAAACATTAGGAAATGTAGCCAGCTACATTGTTTCTATGGTAAACATTAGAAATATGACAGCCATGCATTGGTTTTGCAAGAAATACCTTGCTTTTTCATTGTAAGCTCATTTACAATGCTAGCCAAATAGCTTTGCACTTCTGTGGCATCTGATGAAAATGAAGCAAATTTCTGCTGAACTAATGTATTTTCTGGGAAGGAAAACTATAGGTGCATGTCCCTGATCACTCTATTGGGGGGGGGGGGGGGGAGACACTTGACTATCAATAAACAGCTGGACTCACTTGCTCCCGCTTTCTCCCGTTGTGCTATTTACAAAAAAAAAAAAAACACGTGACTGGCTTTCTGGGGAACTACGGTAAGCTTCATAACGTAAAAAAGAACGTGACAGCTGAAATGAAGAACGCAATCCGCTTCATCTCCTAATGTATCGCACAAGTTGACTGCAGGTATTTACTTAAAAAGTAGCTACAAATATGAACATTTATTGAAAAACTTCCATTTCCAAATACCCCGGTATACCGCCAAAGCCTAGTACCACTTCATTTATATAGAGAACTCTGCCTCTAGCAGTATGGAGCTTAAAGAGGAACAATGGGAGGGGTGAGAGGGCAACAGAGAGATGAGAAGACAGACAGACAGTGAGAAAAAGCGAGAGCGAAAAAAAACAATGACAGAGAGAAAGAGGATAAAAGGGAGGGAAAGTAATAAGAGAAAAACAGGGGAATAGAAGTAGTGAGTGCATTACCTTGACGTATATAATGGGGATGGTGGTCTTGGCCTTGTTGAAGTGCCGGGCCACCCTATACACCGTCTCTGGGACAAAGTCCAGCACTAGGTTCAGATACACCTCATCTTTCTGTAAGGGGAAAACAATAGGAGAGAAGAGCAATGTTGTTGAATACAATTTTTCACAAGTCTGGATTTTTCTTTTTGCTGCATAAACGTGAAAATGTCAAATGTTGTTCCCAATACCTGGTAGTCAGACTTGTACATACCTTCTCCCCACTGGAGTAGAAAAAGTAACGTAGCCTGACAATGTTGCAGTGGTCCAATTTCCTCATGATCTGTAGTTCTCGGTTCTGGAGTATAGAAATAGCAAGGGGGTGTAATTTAGGTCTTAAGAATTCATCAATTGAACAGTAGTAACATTGAGTTATGGGGAGAGAACATACAGAAATACACCTGATAGTGTGTGAGTGATGAGGGGCAATGGTGTGTTTCTGTAGACTGCCAGTGGAAGTGAGTTGCACTGTGTGTGTGTGTGTGTTTGTAGACAAGTGTTTCAGTTGAGTCACTAAAACGAGTCTTGTGCTTGAGTCACAAGTCTAAGGCTAAGTTGAGTTGAGTTCGAGTCACCAATGGTGAAGTCCGTGCTCGAGTCCTGATCCAAGTGCTCAAGTCTGAGTCACTGGGTTGGAATTTAACAACAAAAAATAACACATTAATGATATTGGTTAATGTGCACATGAAAGCAAAGGTTCTTTAG
The DNA here is from genome assembly GCF_045679555.1 of Salvelinus alpinus. Lineage (NCBI taxonomy): Eukaryota > Metazoa > Chordata > Actinopteri > Salmoniformes > Salmonidae > Salvelinus > Salvelinus alpinus. Next base: position 34,309,678 of record NC_092089.1, on the reverse strand, counting down.
ACATATTTGGTATTTTGGTTACTAATGTTTTTGCTCGCTTGTATTGCCGGCTTGCTAGCTCGATGCTCGTATTTTGCTAGTGGCTCCTCTTGATTTGGCTCGGATTTGGTAGAAGAAATCTGCCCAGCAACAACTAGTGGCAGTCTGGTGGGAAGATTTTCATGTGAGCATTGAAGTAACGCAAAGGTTTTCCTCCAGTTGCAGAAAGGTCATAATTGCCTACAATATGCAATAGCCCACAAAACAAACAAGTCTTTCATACACAGGCTCACACATTTTATTTTAATAGAATGTTCAATGATGTTTTGAAGGGATGAATGGTCTTTGCTCCCATAAGATTACTATTTCCAATAATTGTAACAGGCTCTTGGTAAATTGCCCAGTGAATTTTTTTAATTCCAGAGTGAAACCCAGAGGAAGCCTAGGGAAAGTTGGGAGGGTAGAGCGAGACGACAAATTCAAAGACAGCCTACTTTTTAATACTCAAGGGGAGAGAGAGCCAATAGACTTGTTTTCCTTTTAAACTCAATACTATTGTTTTCAATTTCATAAAGCAGTTTGTTTCTTAACCAGGCAAAGCTAAATAGTAGGCTGGTGACTGGTGGTTACAAGGAAGTGAGTCACTTACGCGATGTGCAGCCTACATACATACACCTTGATTTATTGTTGTGTTACAGCCTGAATTCAAAATGGATTAACTTCTTGGAACTATAGGGGGTGCTGTTCCGCATTAGCATATTTTGGTCTCCAAATTAAACTGCCTCGTGCTAAATTCTTGATCGTACAATATGCATATTATTGTTATTATTGGATAGAAAACACTTTCTAGTTTCTATAGCCGTTGGAATTTTGTCTCTGAGTGGTACAGAACTATATCTACAGCACTTTTCATGACAGGGGTCAGATTTCAGAAATTTTTACCCCTGATCTGGAGTCTGTTTTTAAGGTGACTGTGAATGCTATGAAGAAACCGACACTGCCTACGTCTTCCTCTGGGTGTCTGTACGTCATCACGTTTTGAATGGAGTCGATTGCACAATCACAGCCACTATAAAACAAGAAAACGTGGAAGTACCTCCCTTTCTCGTCGCGCGCCTCAAGCATGAAGGACATCGGACTTGCCTCATTCCAAATCGTTGTTTAGCCAGTAATATTTCTCTGGTCATGTTTTTACTCGTTATAGTTGTTAAAAACATCATAATGTAGTTAATTTGAACCGTTTTATAGCAATTTATATCCGTTTAGTGCGATTCTGAGGAATTTCTTTGTGGTGCACTTTCAAGCTTTGGGCACGTTTCGGGGTCTCCGTCGATGTTAGTGGACATTTCAAAGGACAGAGGACATCTATCGACCAAAAGAAGATTAGAACATAGAAAGGATACATTGCCCAAGAATCTGAGGGAAGAACAGCTCAAAGTAAGCAATATTTAATATGATAAATCGTTGTTCTGTCGAAATATTTTAAACGCATATTTCGCCATTTTGTTTGTTATCGCGTCACTTGGCGAACCCTGTATTGAAAAGTAAGGATAATTTTAAAAATGTAAATCAGCGGTTGCATTAAGAACTAATTTGTCTTTCGATTCCTGTCAACCCTGTATTTTTTAGTCAAGTATATGATTAGCTTTCGATTAAACTAGATCACTCTGAAAGCTGACGTCCCTCATTTTGAGGCTTGAGTTGCTACTATTTTCATTGTATAACCACGGTTTTGTATGGCTAAATATGCACATTTTCGAACAAACTGTATATGTATGTTGTAAAATGATGTTACAGGAGTGTCATCGGAAGAATTCTGAGAAGGTTAGTGAAAAAATTTATATATTTTGGCGGTGATTACGTTATAGCGCTCTTTGGCTGGAATCGATGCTCTGGTAACGTTTTCACATGTGGTATGCTAACTTATCGATTTATTGTGTTTTCGCTGTAAAACGCTTAGAAAATCTGAAATATTGTCTGGAATCACAAGATCTGGGTCTTTCCATTGCTATGCTTTGTCTATTCTTATGAAATGTTTTATTAAGAGTAAATTGGTCATACACGTTGCTCTCTATAGTAATTCTAGTCGTCTTGTGATGGTCGGTGCAATTGTAAACTGTGATTTCTACCTGAAATATGCACTTTTTTCTAACAAAACCTATCCTATACCATAAATATGTTATCAGACTGTCATCTGAAGAGGTTTTTTCTTGGTTAGTGGCTATCAATATCTTAGTTTAGCCGAATTGGTGATAGCACCTGAAGTAGTAAGAAACTGATGGAGTTAGAAAAGTGGTGTATTTTGCTAACGTGTTTAGCTAATAGATTTACATATTTTGTCTTCCCTGTAAAACATTTTAAAAATCTGAAATGGTGGCTTTATTCACAAGATCTGTATCTTTCATCTGGTGTCTTGGACTTGTGATTTAATGATATTTAGATGCTACTATCTACTTGTGAAGCTATGCTAGCTATGCTAATCAGTGTGTGGGGGGGTGGGGGGTGATCCCGGACCCGGGGTAGAGGCTCGTTAGAGGTTAACAATCTTTTTCTCTCCCATCTACACACAATATCCTATAATGACAAAATGAAAACACGTATACAAATATTTTTGGCACATTTTGACAATGAAATACAGAAATATCTCATTTACATAAGTAACCACACCCGAGTCAATACTTTGTATAAGCACTTTGGCAACGATTACAGCTGTGAGTCTTTCTGGGTAAGTCACTAAGAGCTTTCCACACCTGGATTGTGCAACATTTGGTCCTTAATCGTAAAAAAAATTATTCAAGCTCGGTCAAATTGGTTGTTGATGATTGTTAGACAACCATTTTCAGGTCTTGTCATAGATTTTCAAGTAGATTTAAGTCAAAACTAACTCGGTTGCTCAGGAACATTCACTGTCTTCTTGGTAAGCAACTCCAGTGTAGATTTGGCCTTGTGTTTTAGGTTATAACTACAATGTTGTTGATCCATCCTCAGTTTTATCTTATCACAACCAACTCCGCAACTGTTATAAAGTCACCATTGGCCTCATGGTGAAATCCCTGAGTGGTTTCCTTCCCCTACGGCAACTGAGTCAGGAAGGACGTCTGTATATTTGTAGTGACTGGGTTTTAGCATTAATTTAGTTAATTAAACATTATTTTTTTTAAAGCATACATTAAAAAAAATGTGTATTGATACACCATCTAAAGTGTAAGTAATAACTTCACAATGCTCAAAGGGATATTCAATGTCCGCTTTATATATATTTATTACCCATCTACCAATAGGTGCCCTTCTTTCCAAGGCATTGGAAAACCTCCCTGGTCTTTGTGGTTGAATCTGTGTTTGATACTCACTGCTCGCCTGAGGGACCTTACAGATAATTGTAAGTGTGGGGTACAAAGATGAGGTAGTCATTCAAAAATCATGTTAAACACTATTATTGCACACAAAGTGAGTCCATGCAACTTGTGACCTGTTAACTTCTTATGGCTGCAGGGGCAGTATTGAGTAGCTTGGATGAAAGGTGCACAGAGGTGCCCAGAGTAAACGGCCTGCTCCTCAGTCATAGTTGCTAATATATGCATATTATTATTAGTATTGGATAGAAAACACTCTGAAGTTTCTAAAACTGTTTGAATTATGTCTGTGAGTATAACAGAACTCATATGGCAGGCAAAAACCTGAGAAGTGCAACTTCCTGTTTGGAATTTTTCTGAGGCTGGTAGTTTTTCAACCAAGCTCTCATTGGAATTACAGCGAGATATGGATGAGTTTTCACTTCCTTCGGCTTCCACTAGATGTCAAAAGTCAATAGAACTTTGTCTGATGACTCTGCTGTGAAGGGGGGCCGAAGGAGACAGGAATGAGTAACCAAAGCCATGAGGTGACCACGCGCGTTCACGTGGGAGGCAGCTCCGTTCCATCGTTCAACTGAAGTCAATGTAATTTTCCAGTTGGACCGTTATTCAAGATGTATGTTAACAACATTCTTAAGATTGATTCAATACATCGTTTGACATGTTTCTACTGACTGTTACGGAACTTTTGGACATTTCGTCACGTTATAGTGGACGCACTTTGTGACTTTGGAATTGTTTACCAAATGCGCTAACCAAAGTAGCTAATTGGACATAAATATCGGACATCGAACAAATCAAGCATTTATTGTGGACCTGGGATTCCTAGGACTGCATTCTGATAAAGTTCAAAGGTAAGGAAACATTTATCATGTATTTTCTGGTTTCTGTTGACTCCAACATGGCGGCTAATTTGGCTATTGTTCTGTGCGCCGTCTCAGATTATTGCATGGTTTGCTTTTTCCGTAAAGTTTAAAAAAAATCTGACACAGCGGTTGCATTAAGGAGAGGTATATCTATAATTCCATGTGTATAACTTGTATTATCATCTACATTTATTATGAGTATTTCTGTTGAAACGATGTGGCTATGCAAAATCACTTGATGTTTTTGGAACTAGTGAACGTAACGCGCCAACGTAAACTCCCGATTTTTTTATATAAATATGAACTTTATCAAACAAAACAAGCATGTATTGTGTAACATGAAGTCCTATGAGTGTCATCTGACGAAGATCATCAAAGGTTAGTGATTTATTTTATCTCTATTTCTGTTTTTTTGTGACTGCTATCCTTTGCTGGAAAAATGGCTGTGCTTATTGTGGTTTGGTGGTGACCTAACATAATAGTTTATAGTGCTTTCGCTGAAAAGCATATTTGAAATCTGACACTTTGGTGGGATTAACAACAAGATTACCTTTAAAATGATAAGACACATGTATGTTTGAGGACTTTTAATTATGAGATTTCTGTTGTTTGAATTTGGCGCCCTGCACTTTCACTGGCTGTTGTCATGGCTGCAATCCCGGTAACGGAATCGATATAAGAAGTTTTTAAGCACATTTTTACATCTGAACTTTAGGCTTGTCATTACAAAAGGGGTTGAATACTTATTGACTCAAAACATTTCAGCTTAACATTTTAATTCATTTGTAAAAATTGTGAAAAACATAATTCCACTGACATTATGGGGTAGTGTGTAGGCTTGTGACAAAAACATCTCAATTTAATTTTCAATTCAGGCTGTAACACAACAAAACGTGGGGTGTGAATACTTTCTCTGAATGCACTATGATCGGAGGCTGTGCGTGAGCGAAGCCTGCCTTCCTATCTGCCCACACTCAGCGTTTGCTTTCGCCACAGCGCACCAGCCGACGTAGGCTGCGTGTGCCAGTGTGGCGCGTCATTCCCACTGCTAGCAAGAGAACAGAACCCTCACTTCTCTGCACACACGTTGCTGCTAATGTTCTGCTTATCATAGTAGCCTATCCAGTCCAAGTACAAATACACGGGAAGGTGAGTCCCAGTCATTAATGGTCGAGTCACAAGTATACATGTATTTATTTTTTAATCCAGGACTCGAGTACCACAACACTGGCGTAGAATGCCAGTGGAAGTGGGTTGTGCTGTGTGTCTGTAGACTCTGTACCTTAAACCTCTTATCCTGCAGAACCTTCTTGATGGCCACCATCTCCTGGCTGTCAATGAGGCGGGCCTGGTACACCACGCCGAAGGAACCATTCCCGATCACCTTGATGTCTGTGTAGGACACCTCCTGTGGGCGGTCTGGACCCTGGCCTGGTGTGGCCACCACAGTTGTCACCTTGCCACTGTCTCCTGGGGGAGAGGTACAGAGGTCAAAACACATTAAGGTACATGACCATTTGGAAGGGGGCTAAAGGTCCCAAGTATTTTAGATGTACAAGATGTTATCCAGATGCAGGGACACACACACACACACACACACTGAGAGGACCATGACTCTGGTTTAGAGGCAGGAAACGTAGTGTCGGTCACCTAATCCTTTCCCCCAATCCCCTGAGGGGAAACACTAAACAACAAATGTTCAGCACTCCCTTCGTCTCTAAATGTCCGTAACCTCGGAAGCCTCTCCCCACAGACACATAATACTAGCTGGTAATGAGCTGTAGTAGCTACAGTGAACCACCTCCACCCTGCCTCACCTTCCCCAGCTCCCCAGGGGGAGGCTGCATGCCTGGCTGTCACAGCTCTGAACTCTGCTAACCTCTTCACCCCCTCACTACACAGGCCAGTACGGTTTAAATACTAGGACCCTGACAATAGTGAGAAATGCATTCTTGCTTTCCTCTGTTTCTTGAGGTAATGGGCGATTTAACACGGTGGGTTGGGTGAAAGTGAGGGCTCTCCAACATAGCTTCGACAGAATATCATAATGTCAGATCTATAATTACTGTCTACAAGCAATGGAGGGTGGGTTTTTAAAGTGTTTGAACGGGGCCATTGTCTGTTAGGTCCGGGACAATACTAGTACTGCGATAGTCAGTATCTTAGCAAGGAAACAAAACAACACGGTTTAACTTCTTTAGGAAAAAATACCTACTGTTGTTAACTAACATGTTGTCATCCATTTTCCAAACCATAGGGCACAATATTTTACATATAGCAAGTTTTCAAAAGACCAAATAGTGGTCTGCTTCATGTTTTCATTGATGACATGGGAAGAAAATATCACAATACTGGTATCATCACAGCCCTACTGTCTGTCTGATGTGCAACCTTGTGGAAAGGAAGACTTTCTGAGTCCATACAGTGAGTGACAGTTCTACTTCGGGTAAGACGTGCAGTTCAGCGTGGTGTGTGTGTGAACGGTTGAGGGTGAACTGACTGACACACCAGTAGCACAGATTGTGAAGGGAGGAGGAACACTACAGTAGAGGTAGGGCCTGGAGCCAACTAGCTTGTCAGAGCCTGTGATAACATTGAATGGACAGTACAGTAGCACGCCCAGTGAGTGTGTGCACCGGTTCCTCCATTCACCCTCCATTCGCCTGCCTCAACATGACCTTGCTTTCTCTAATAACTCTGTATCTCCCAGTTCTACTCTAAAGTCTGACAAGGCCTCTAGAACAAAGCTGAATAAGTGGTTGACGAGCTTAAGATTTTGTTGAGAAGACAAATTTGGATCTTCCTCTGCTGAAGATAGAAATGTATTTCATTTGGATCCTCTAATTGTAAAGCCGGACTATGTCAGTCTCAGGAATCAGACTGGAAGGGAGGGTGAACGGCGGGAGGTTTTGTTCAGCACTGCTAAAAGCATTAGGTGGGCGCAGTTGATTGATGGATTTAAAGTCAACTCCTATGATGTAGACTAGACACCTCTGGATGTCTGAAAGAGCTGGATGTCGTGTTTTAATAAACACACTGGAGATGTCTTACATAGCTTTTCACATACTAGTATATGAAGGGTCATCATAGCTAGTGGTAGATTTCACACTGGGTAGGCATTAGATTAATTGAATAATCCAAACCAGATCTTTGCATGAGTCATTAAACTATTCTTCCTTCTGACGTCTCATATGACCAGAGAACGTCATCTGATCTGTAATCATGTGGCTCACAGCGTTTGCGTCTGTGTAGTCCTCATCTTCAGAAGTAGAGTCAGAGGGGAGAGTTTTAATATGAAACAGCAGTGGCATGATAGTCACTTTAATGATGAATGCAAAGATGAGCAGTCAGACAGATCAGCTGTCAGGGAAGTGCTTTGGTTCCTAAAGAGGAAGTTAACACACAGGTCTGATGAGTAGGATTGAATGAAAGAGTAAGAGGGAGAGAAGTGATTTCCAGAACACTCAGACTTTAGTCTCAAGTAACTCATCGGTTATTTCTAAATTTAAAGCAAGAACACATTAGTCACTAAAACAATTAGCGATTACAAATCCATGCATTACAAGCGAACATTTATTTATGCCAGAGCTGCAGTATCCTACAGAGTTTGGACAGAGAGAGGTAGAGAATATTAACCAGATTAGTGGCACTGCCACTTACTCTCTAAAACAGTGTTCCTCAACTCCAGCCCTGGTGGCCCACAACTGCAGTTTTGTTCCATACCTGGGCCAGTTTCCCAAAAGCATATTAAGGCTAAGTTGATCTTAGAAGCATAGGATCCTATGGTTCTAACAATTAACTTAGCCTTAAGATGCTTTTGGGAAACCGGGCCCAGTACTAATATAGACACACCTGATGCAACTAATTCACTGACCATCAAGCCCTTTATTAGTTGAATCAGGTGTAGGTGTGTTAGTGCTGGAACAAATATGTGCAGTCATGTGGGTCCCCAGGATAGGAGCTGAGAACAATAGAGCAGTAGGAAGCTGAGAAACGTCAGTAACGCTAAGTGCAGCCCCAGGATACTAAAATAATCCTAGTGGCAATTATTGCCTATGACTTGTCGACACCTTTTTGTCAGACATTTACAACCCTTGATCTTGGCTTTGCACTTTACTTAGACAAGTCAGTGTTACTTCCAGAAACCTAACAGTAGCGCAGCACCTTTGTTGGGGTTTCTGGTAGGTCCAGACACCTCCAGACCAGGAACAACGCTTATCAGTGGGCACAACCTTCTAGGAATACAGTACTGTGGTCAGGAGAGACCAAAATCAGACCCCATTCAAAACCGAGGATTACTGTTAAAACACCTGAACAGAGACTGGGCCACTGATGACCTGTTGATTAGGCTATAGGCTAGGTGTTCATGTATACCCTGCTGGACTGAGAAGACATTTGACCAGCACCGTCTATGGCTCGTCATTTATCTGTCGCTCACCTGTTTCCAGTCTTCATCTCCCACCTCCAGTTTATCTTTCCAATGATTCACTCTGCCTTCACCCCCCCGCCCTCCCTGTCTTCTTTCCCTGCCTGCCTCAATCTCTCCAGTCAAATCCCTTCACACTGAAGCTTCAACATCAGCCCATATGGTTCCATTGGTGAGCTGAGCATATTCACAGTGCAGTCTGAAGTGCCATGGTTGACCCAGGCCGGGTCTTCAACATGGCTGGGCTATCAGAATAGAAGTCAGTGATCAGATTGGAAACTGGAATGCAACGTTTATGCTTTTCAACTGAAGAAATGTCAGCGGCAAATACATCTGAATTGATAAAAGTGTTAGGTTTAATAGGGACCCACTAAAGTCTTACCAAAATATGGGTACACTTTCAACCACCTCCTGACATATGGCTAGCGTAGAGTAGACTAGCTACTGTCTGTTTGACATGGACATTGTGGTGCCACGTTTCTTTAACGGAAAGACACAGGGCGGGACCCATCTGAATTTGGCCAATAGAAACTATCGCTTTGTTGCAAAATGCAACAGTTTGCAACTGTTTGGACTAATGATTACACCCCAGAAAGTGCACTTGCGGAACATAGTGGTTACAAACGGTAAAAGTACACAAATAACGATCATATATTTCAACTTCTAATAGAAAATGCACACCAAAGAGAGCGATTCATAGTGCTTCTTCTTGTGCTTGTCTTGACAATTGTAATGCTCCCCAATGAATGGAGTGAAGAAATTATGACTGGTCTAAAATGTCATTTGCATTTAAATATAATTTTTTTTATTTAGCGAGTCATTAAGGAGTTGAAAATGTAGAGCAGTGCTTCCCAACCTTTTTCCGTTACTGTACCATCAACTGAATAGTACCCTTGGTTGGTAACCACTGATGTAGAGAAACCCAGGGGCTCAACAACAGCATAAATACATCTCAAGCAACATTTTGGAAAAGTCAACAATGCAGTTTGAAGATCTGACCACTCAGAATTATACACACACAGTGAGACAGACATACACACAAAGGTAGAGAGAAGAGAACCTCCTGGCATATGGCAGAGTAGACTAGCTACTGTCTGTTTGACATGGACATTGTGGTGCAATGTTCCAGATTTGGTTTTCCCTAAGTCTGACCATGTCAACACCTCCTCCCTCTCTACCTGTAGATATTCTGACAACACCGCATATCCAAACTACCATTGGGCATACAGTCAATTCCTGTCATTGCACTGGCTGTGAAAATTGGTGAGAATGAGACCCTTTGGAAGAATCCTCAATGTGCGGAAATCTCCATGGAAAGCAATAGGACTTGCCTAATTATGAAGATTATTTGATCTATCAATATATGGACGTGTCAAATTATGCAAATATGAGGAAAAGCAATCATAGCTCTTGAACAATAATAACGAGATGAGACCAACACACAGATTACCGACCATTTTGAATCCCACCATACCTTCTCAGCTATGCAATCTGGTTTCAGAGCTGGTCATGGGTGCACCTCAGCCACGCTCAAGGGCCTAAACGATATCCTAACCGCCATCGATAAGAAACAATACTGTGCAGCCGTATTCATTGACCTGGCCAAGGCTTTCGACTCTGTCAATCACCACATCCTCATCGGCAGACTCGATAGCCTTGGTTTCTCAAATGTTTGCCTCACCTGGTTCACCAACTACTTCTCTGACAGAGTTCAGTGTGTCAAATCGGAGGGCCTGTTGTCCGGGCCTCTGGCAGTCTCTATGGGGGTGCCACAGGGTTCAATTCTTGGACCGACTCTCCTCTGTATACATCAATGATGTCGCTCTTGCTGCTGGTGAGTCTCTGATCCACCTATACGCAGACGACACCATTCTGTATACTTCTGGCCCTTCTTTGGACACTGTGTTAACAAACCTCCAGACGAGCTTCAATGCCATACAACTCTCCTTCCGTGGCCTCCAATTGCTCTTAAACACAAGTAAAACTAAATGCAAGCTCTTCAACAGATCGCTGCCTGCACCTGCCCGCCCGTCCAACATCACTACTCTGGACGGCCCTGACTTAGAATATGTGGACAATTACAAATACCTAGGTGTCTGGTTAGACTGTAAACTCTCCTTCCAGACTCACATCAAACATCTCCAATCCAAAGTGAAATCTAGAATTGGCTTCCTATTTCACAACAAAGCATCCTTCACTCATGCTGCCAAACATACCCTTGTAAAACTGACCATCCTACCGATCCTCGACTTCGGCGATGTCATTTACAGAATAGCCTCCAATACCCTACTCAATAAATTGGATGCAGTCTATCACAGTGCCATCCGTTTTGTCACCAAAGCCCCATATACTACCCACCACTGCGTCCTGTACGCTCTCGTTGGCTGGCCCTCGCTTCATACTCGTTGCCAAACCCACTGGCTCCAAGTCATCTACAAGACCCTGCTAGGTAAAGTCTCCCCTTATCTCAGCTCGCTGGTCACCATAGCAGCACGCGCTCCAGCAGGTATATCTCTCTGGTCACCCCCAAAACCAATTCTTCCTTTGGCCGCCTCTCCTTCCAGTTCTCTGCTGCCAATGACTGGAATGAACTACAAAAATCTCTGAAACTGGAAACACTCATCTCCCTCACTAGGTTAAAGCACCAGCTGTCAGAGCAGCTCACAGATTACTGCACCTGTACATAGCCCATCTATAATTTAGCCCAAACAACTACCTCTCCCCCTACTGTATTTATTTATTTTGCTCCTTTGCACCCCATTTTCTCTCTACTTTGCACATTCTTCCACTGCAAATCTACCATTCCAGTGTTTTACTTGCTATATTGTATTTACTTCGCCACCATGGCCTTTTTTGCCTTTACCTCCCTTATCTCACCTAATTTGCTCACATTGTATATACTTATTTTTTTCTATGGTATTATTGACTATGTTTGTTTTACTCCATGTGTAACTCTGTGTTGTTGTATGTCGAACTGCTTTACTTTATCTTGGCCAGGTCGCAATTGTAAATGAGAACTTGTTCTCAACTTGCGTACCTGGTTAAATAAAGGTGAAATACAATATGTTTATTTATTTTATTTGGAAATACGTGGTTATGATAGTATTATTCCAATAACAAGATAGATACCAAACGGTTCCTTACCACCCACATTATTGCTCAATCTAAAACGGTTGACCAAAGAACTGCAAAACAAAACTGGACTTGTAACGTTATAAAAATGACATTGACAGACCATTGACACAGCGCACTCCAGCTGGCTAATTCTATTCCTGCCTTGGACAAGCAAACCAAACTAGCACGTAAACTGTTCTTGAACAAGTTAGCTAGATTTAAAGCTAATTGGTCAGCGTCACATTAAGCCATGTCGTATAAATTCCCAATATTTAACGTTATGTGAACTGAATTAACGCTAACTTCGTCTCCCTAAATAGCATATATAGCTGTTAGCTAGGTTACCTGTCTAACGTTAGCTAGCTAACTAAGCATCCAGCTACATAACTTTCAATGCTAATAGCTAAGATTACAGGCTAAATGAGGACGACGGTCAACCTCGTTTGATTTCACCTAGGTAGGTACCGTTACCGCTGATGCCCGTTTTCCAATCTGGCTTCCAACGACAAATATCACCTTAATCTGGTTCCATTCTATTTTCATCTATTTCTTCCCAGTTTCTAACATCGTATAGACGTTTCGCCTCAAATGCTATGCTAGTTAACGCTAGCCAGATCTGCCACAATCAAAGCCCGGCTTGATCCCACTGTCCCTTCTACAAAAACATACATAGCCTAGCCAGCTAGCTAGGTTTGCTTTGAGAAATGATAACATCGACAGTTGTATCAATTTTTTTAGTTAGATACTTCATTTAAATGACCAGTACACACATATATATCCCGATCCCTTCAATTAGCTATACTCACGGGCTAGTTTCAAATTTCCGAAGCCAGTCGAGCTGCTCCCTGTGGCCTGTGAAGCCCCAGATTTTCCTGTAGAAATCCCTCCGGTAACAGACGATCCGGCGGCGGCTGAAGCGGCTCCGGGAGCCCCTGGAGGCTCAGCAAACGAGCTGGTCCTGGGCCGCCCGCTGCCGCTCATATCTATGTGCGCTAAAGCCGGGGCAGGGGAAAAGTTTGTTGCGATTTAGAGCCAAGCAGGCACAGAGTTGACCTATCTTTTCTAAAGTAGTCGTTACAAATTTAACTGCATTGGTAGCATATCGTTGTAGCTAGCTTGTACGTCTCCCCCTTTCTTCTTCGCTTGGCACAGTGGTTGGACTTGACGCACAGCAACGCGCTGGCTGATAGCACTGCTTCATGGGTAACGAAGTTTTGAGGGCAGATCCAACTGGGGTGTAATTCATTACGCCAATTCTGTTGCAAAACGTTTCTTTAACGTAAACAACGGAACGGCACAGGGCGGGGCCTACCTGAATTTGGCCAACAGAAACTCTCGCTTCGTTGCAAAATGCAACAGTTTGCAACAGTTTGGACTAATGATTACACCCCAAAGTGCACTTGTGGTGCTTAGTGGTTACAAACGGTAAAAGTATACAAATAAAGATAATATATTTAAACTTCTAATAGAAAATGCACACCAAAGACAGCGATTCATAGTGCTTCTTATTGTGCTTGTCTTGACAATTGTAATGCTCCCCAATGAATGGTGAGTGAAGAAATTATGACTGGTCTAAAATGTCATTTGCATTTAAATATTGCATTTTTTATTTAACTAGGCATTAAGGAGCTGAAAATGTAGAGCAGTGCTTCCCAACCTTTTTTGGTTACTGTCCCATCAACTGAATAGTACCCTTGGTTGGTAACCACTGATGTAGAGAAACCCAGGGGCTCAACAACAGCATAAATACATCTCAAGCAACATTTTGGAAAAGTCAGCAATGCAGTTTGAAGATCTGACCCCTCAGAATTACACACACACAGTAAGACAGACATACACACACAAAGATAGAGAAAATAGCAGACTAAGTTGACCATCTTGGCATAAAAAGAGATTGTAAAACAGGTCTAAAGTAGATACAAATGACAAACCACACCGACATGGCGACAGTAAACACCCACAACCGCAAATATACAGTACGTTTTGTGAAAATGCCCTAAAGACCGCTTGATGACTGACAGGGAATGTATCCAATCACTTCCTTCCAAAGTCACAAGGCCAGAGCGCAAGGCAGCAGAGCGTGCCGACAACAGAGGAACGATCCGCGGACAAACGATGTTTTTCGTGCACCGAAATGTTTCTCTGCCAGAAGATTCACGATTTTAAAAGCGTACCGTTAAATCAGTGCGTTATTCACTTAAAGACGGAACGGAGAGTGCATTGTTGCTTCTGCGGAGCTTTGTGACTACCTCACGAGGGATTGTCCAACGACAGTAGATGAGAGGTAAGATTATTTGAACGGGAGGGGAAGGAAGGGCCTGTCGTGTTTACCGGAGACCTGCGGGGAAAAGTGGATAGCGCCGCCTGACGACCGCCTTGAGCCGGGGAGCCACAGTCAGGAGACAGCGGTGCCTCCGAAGAGGTCTCGGATATCGGAGAGAGCGCCGCCAACAGCTCGCCACATGAATGATAACACACAGGAAGCAATGTTGCAAGCTATCATGCAGCACTGTGGCTTGTATAAACTAAATGTCATTAATTATATGCCATATTTGAGTAGAAAAAATGCATCTAATTATACACATCCCTGTTAACTATTTCACATCCCGTCTACCACCATTTGGCGCCTACATGCAGTTAGCTTCTGCTGCTTGTGGCAGCTTCTAATTAGCTTGTAGCTATCAGCTCTATTTTCTATGACGATTTTATGGAACCATGCAATCGCTACAGGGCAATTCCATGGTAACGGAATTACGCTGAGACTCAGATTTTTCACTTTCACAATTTATGCTAAACAAAAACATTTACTGGAACAACAGTGTAGATGCGAAGTTTGTTAACAGAATAACAGTACATCTATTTTGGTTATTGAACTACAGTAAGTGAAGTAACAGAATTACGGTAACGAAATTACATCATGGGTCCCTGATCTGTACTACACAGAAATGCATAATTTATGGATATGAATGTCATTTTCTTTATTGTGATTCATCCTGAATAGGTACACAAAGGTAGAAATATGCAATATCATCCTTTGCATATATGGGTATCATTCTACACACTGGCTATTGTTCAAATGAGCTCTGCCCACAAACAAGACCAAATCTGAACCAATCATAAACGTCTATGTTTCACAAGTTTGGACATTACAGTAGAGCACAATATAGTACAGTACATTACTGTGCTCTACTGTACGGAACTCTACTGTACTATACTCTACTTTTCTTCACTGTGCTATCCAAACTTGTGAAACATAGACGTTTATGATTGGTTCAAATTTGGTGCAGTCACCAATCATGGGCGTCTGTGTTTGGGTCAAATCAAGGCCGGCCCTGACTGGCCCCAAAAATGACGTATGTGGACGTTGACATTTCAACTACTTTTCAACGTCCATGGACTTCCGGTGCTCAGTGGGTGCGGATGCTGGCTACAGTTTTAGTAAATGGAAAGAGAGGGGGCTCTTGGGTAGTCATCAGTAAGAACCGGGAGAGGTGATATTAACTAGAGAGAGAAGAGGGAGAGGTTGTCCACTGTTTTCACACTCTCGCTTTGACCACCAGACAACAGAAAGAGACAGAAAACAGTTATGAGCTGAACATAACAGTATGCCAGTGGAAGGGAGGACATTATGATTTGATTTCCCATTGTGGTCAATTCAATTGCTGTAATTCCGTTACTGTTTTTTCTGTAATTATGTAACCAATTTGGTAACAGAATTACGAGTTATAATCACAAAATAATTCACAAACTGTAAAAAACACAAACTAATTGGTAGGTCTACCTTGTTACTTCTGTGAACTTTCATTATCATCTTAAAGATATGTGGGTTTTGGTAACGGAATTACAAGGCACAAGGCAGTGTTTTAAGAAGGCAACCTACATTTAGTTTTGGATAAATGATTTAAGTGTTGATAATAGTTTACCTAAATATTACTTCAACATTATTGTGTTTTGATATATTTCTAATACCTTTTTTAAGGCTTATCTGGTAGATGTTTTCTAAGACCTCTTTCCATCTGTTTGACCAGAAATCCAAGCAATTACTAGAAACCTTTATCTATGACTTCATTTGACACCCATTTTGATACATATATTTTTTGTTATTCATTTTAATTGTATTTATTTAACCCTTAGTTGACTGAGAACACATTCTCATTTACAGCAACGACCTGGGATTTGTTACAGGGGAGAAGAGGGGCGATGTGTGAGCCAATTGGAAGCTGGGGATGATTAGGTGGCCATGATTGTATGAGGGCCACATTGAGATATGTTCCTATCAATATCACATGTTGGTGCTCATGGCTCCTTTTACATGGAAATGACCTACATCATTGTAAACTAAAATAATGTCTGTGGGCCATTTGGGGTTTGGGACAGGCGATACCAAATAGCTGACTGAGACTACTGTATTTTGCTTTTTTTCAGGCTCCCTCCCTGTTGTCCTGACATCACAGATCATCATAGTGAGATACCTGAGGAAAGAGGCTAGCTACTTTACTAATCATTGTTACTGGTTCAAGCCCTAAAACTCACAACACACCGTTTTCTCACTAACAGACATCAAAGTCTTCAGTTCAACCATCGAGGCATACTTGTATCAAGATCGTAACACAGAGCTATAACTCAGACCAGGACAGGAGCCTTTTTATCATTCATTGAATTGTGCTGACTAACACACACGGTCCTACAAAAACCACCTTGCAGTAGTCATGGATGACCAGCAGGAGGACTCAGAGGGCATGTACGACATGCAGCACCAGTACATGTGCAGCGAGTGCCACCAGCTCTTCAACACCCTAGAAGAAGTGCTGATGCACCAGCAGATCCACACAGGGCAGGAGGGAGAAGAGGGGGAGGCTGGGGAGGCCATGGCCATCCAGGGCATCTCAGAGTATGGGGACAGCCAGTACCAGTGCCTGGAGTGTGGTGCCCTCATCAGGAACCCAGATGAACTGCTACTGCACCAGGAGCTGCACATGAGAGAGGCAGGGTTGGAGACAGAGGACCATGGTGAGAGGGGGAGGATGGTGTAGGACAGGAAAGGGTGGATATATGTCTTGAAGAGGGGGGGTGAAAGGTGGTGGTTTGTTTCAAGGATGAAAGGCAGAGGTTGTTTGAATGTAGAGGGGCTAGATAGTGAGAATCACCTGCTGAACATTGTGTTGTGTTCCCTAGAACTGTGTGAGGTGTTGGAGACAGACGAGGCAGGGACAGAGGGCCAGGTGTCGGGGCCTGTCCAGTACCAGTGTCTAGACTGCCTGGCCCTGTTTGACTCTCCAGAGGTGTGGCTGACCCACAGACAGACCCACAGCAAGAGCAGCACGCACAGTGCCACAGAGACTGTGAGTATTAAATACCAACACATTTCATCAGCAAACCCTTCATCAAAGGGCTTACAGGCTGGCGTTCTTTTGCGCAAAAGCAGACAGGCAGAATTAGGTGTTTCCTTTCTTGGCTCAAACTTCCTCCTCTCTCTCCCAGGAGTATGTGCTGCAGCCCGATGGTACTGTGACACCCTTGGTCAGTGTTCAGAACTTTGTCTTGAGTGAACAACAAGCTGGGGAGATCTTAGCACAGGTACTGTACACACTTCATGGCAAAAAGCTTTTTAAAACCAGTAACCAGTTATTCTCACTCAAACATGATCATGTCTGTGCCCCCCTCAGGTCCTAGCCCAACAACAACAACAGCATCAGTCTGCCCCCCAGCCCTCGACCCCCTCCCGGGCCACCTTCCTACCCCCCGTCTCCCCCCTTCCCGGCTCGGCCACAATGCGTCTCCAGATCTGCAGTGCCCAGGCCCTGGCCGATGGCTCCAGTACCCCCGGCCTACGGCGCGCCAAGCTGCTGCCCCCTCTGCTCACTCCTCTAGGGGTGGGCTCGGTAGGAAAGCTGGTGGTTCCAGAGAACGGCCTCCAGAGACTGGAGGTGGCGCTGTCTGCTGTCCGGGTGGAGAAAGAGCAGCAGGGGGAGGTGGTGATCTTCCACCCCTATGAGTGCTCTGAGTGTGCCCTCCTCTTCCAGACCCCAGAGGACTTCCTGCAACATCAGGGGGAGCACTTCCTGGCCCAGGAGAAGGAGAGCGGTGAGGACGGTGTGATGATGGGATACGAGGAGGACAGAGGGGGGGAGGAGGAGAGAGGGGAGGAGAATGGGGGGAGGGTGGCAGAGGAGAGGGGGAAGGGAACGGGGAGACGCGCCCTGGCTAAAAGATCTAGAAACACACCGCTATGCCTGCACTGCAACCAATGCCAGCGTACCTTCACGTCAGCTAATCGGCTGGCGGCACACAGGCGCGTGCACGAGCATGGCACATACGAGTGTCGGGAGTGCGACAAGGTGTTTAAGAAGGCGACGTCACTGCAGACACACATGCGCTCTCACTCCGGGGAGGCTCGGTATCTGTGTGTGGACTGTGGTCACGGCTTCAACACCGAGATGACCCTCATCATACACAGGTAGGTGCCTGACCAGACATCATGTTCTCATCATAAACCATCACAATCCCAAATGTTTTCCTGTCTATTGCTTTTTGAATGCTGTTTTGTATTGAAGGCTCTGAGACAAATCTTCTCTTCCTTTTTATATCCGCCCATCCCTACCTCTGTCTCCTCATCCCTCACGTCATCCCTCGCTCTGTCCTGTAGGAAGTCTCACACAGCAGAGCCGCTCCACAGGTGTGAGCACTGTGCCAAGACCTTCACCAATATGACCAAGTTCCTGTACCACCGTAGAACACACACCACCAAAGCAGCCACCACTACACTTACCCCCGTCGTCCTGGTAACCACGTTTTCTTTTTAAAAATGGTAATATTGTTCTTATAGTTCCAAATTCTAACTTGAGAAATGTTTTGTGCAAATCATCAATGAGAAATGTGTGCAAATGTTTTGTTTCTCTAGTTAAATTCAGTCCCATACTGGTCAATGTATGAGCATGTGTTTTGACGATGTCCTGTGCAGGTCCCAGCGGCCCCCAGGAGGATGTCCCTGTCAGCCCTGTCCATCCTTCAGAGAGCCCGGGCTCTGAGGGGCGGGGGTGAGGGCAGCCCCATGGAGACGGAGGGGGACGAGGAGAACCTAATGGCCCCCCTTACCGAGGCTGAGATGGAGATAGGCGAGTCGGGGGAGGACACTGCCTCCAGCTCTCTGAGCAGGGCAGAGGGAGGAAAGGAGAATGGGGTGGATGTGGAGAGGGCACCAGGGGGCAGTGGAGAATCCCAACCGGGGGAACATACTGCTGATCCTGGTTCCTCTACTGACCCTAACCCCTCTGGTCCAGCTGGCCCCCGGGGCGCGTTCCCCTGCCCCTCCTGCCCTCAGGCTTTCCCCTCCCTGCTCCGCCTGGTCAAACACCGCCATACGGCCCACATCTCTGAGCGACACTTTAAGTGCTCCGTGTGCACCAAGACCTTCAAGAAGCAGATGCACCTACGCAACCACCTGCGTATACACACCGGCGAGCGGCCCTTCCAGTGCTCAGACTGCGGCAAGACCTTCTCGTCCCTGGCCAACCTGTCTCGCCACAACCTCACCCACTCTGGCGTGCGCCCCTACCGCTGCGACATCTGCCACCGGACATTCACCCAGTCATCCAACCTCCGGCAGCACCGCCTACTCCATGCCAACCTCCCTCCCTGGCCCTGCCCGGACTGCCCCGCCACCTTCGTACGGCCGGCCAAGCTAGCCGCCCACCGCTACACTGTTCACCCGGGGGCCCCGGCCCCATTCTCCTGCCCCCACTGCCAGGCTGGCTTCCTGCACAGGAGGAAGAGAGACCGCCACTGTCAGGAGGTCCACCCCACTGAGGCCCAGGCAGACAGAGAGGGAGGGTTAGAGAGCCAGCCCCAAGTGTGCCCTGACAGGGAGCCCCACTCAGAGCCCTCCACCTCAGAAGACACAGGGACCACCAGCATCATGAGAGGGGGCCTGGACTGCACTGTGTGTAGAAAGAAGCTCAACTCTGCAGCCAACTGGCGTCTGCATCAGCTGAGCCACGGCCTGGTTCCTGGTCGGTCCTGTGGTGGTGCAGTGGCCAGGGGTAAATCCCACCAGTGCCTAACCTGCGGTAAGCTGTTTGTCTCCTCCTCTGGTGTGACCTTGCATCAGCGCATCCACACAGGAGAGCGCCCCTTCCCCTGCAACCTGTGTGGCAAGCGCTTCCGGCAGAACACGCACCTGCGAGAGCACCTGCGCACGCATACGGGGGAGCGGCCGTTCCGCTGCGAAATATGTGACAAGGGCTTTGTCCAGAGCATGCACCTGGCGGAGCACCGGCGTACGCACACGGGGGAGCGCCCCCACGCCTGTCTGGTGTGTGGCAAGGCCTTCAAGTCCTTCTCCAACCTGCGGAACCACAGGAAGACCCACGCACGCCAGCAGAGGCAGGAGGAGGCGGCTGCAGCACAGGTTGCCATGGAGACCAACGCCGCCGTGGCGCTAGTGGAGGCATCCCAAGTGGAACTGGCCAATGGGCAGCCTCAGCTGATCCACATACAGACGTCGACCCTACAGCAGGTGAGGGCGGGGTCTGTGTGCGGCCTCTGAGGGTGTGTTAGTCTGTAAAATTGAGAAAATATGTTGTTCAAATATGTTTTTCTCTCACATCCTCCATACAATGCTTCCTTTCCTATCCAGACCCAGGGTACTCCCACCATCATGTGTAATGAGTTTGGGGAGACCATCGCCATCATAGAGACCAGTGAGGGAGAAACCCTTCCCCTGGCTGAGGCTATAGAGATCTACCACACAGCCCTGGAGAACAGTCTGGGGATGGACTCCATCACTGTAGACAGCCTACAGCTCATCTAAAGGCCAGACAGAGACAACTCAGAACCATGACAGGACCATCAGATAACCCTCACACGACTATCTAGATACTCTGAGGGTCAAAGAGACACGACTCAGAACTATCACAGACCTGTCATAGAACCATCAAACAAGCCTCACAGAGTTATCTACAGCTACTGAGAGCCAGTGAGAGGCTCAACTATCGGAGAACCATGACAGAACTACCTGTGTGGGCTGTGGGACTGTACTGACTTGACTGGCAGAGAGCATGTTTTACTGACTCTTATCCTATTGGGGTGAATGTATGGGCAGCAGTAGAAGATTAAACTGTGATCTAGTGAACTACAGGAGTGTAGGAACACTGGTCTGGTTGTCATTGTTGAGTATAAAAACGATTGTCTACAATTGCAGCAGGCAGGACAACAGTAGGTGCTCATTCACTCCTCCAGACCAAATGTGTTACGATCTCATGTTCAGAAAGACAGGGCAGAGCCGGTCAGTGGTGGCGGAGAGGTAGTTGTGACAGACGTGAATCGAGGGCCATTTCCTGTGTTTGTCATGTTCTTGACTGCCCATGGATGTTCATTCAGTGCTTGTCTGTAATATGTGATTTTTACTTTGAAACAATGACTGTTCCTCCTTTTGCTGTAAATAGATAAATGAATGATTAAATGATATTTGATAATATGCTGCGACTGTGTGTGTTACTGTGTCTTGTGATTGGGGTTGATACTGGACCCCATTCTCCCTCCTTTTGAAGAACGGATCAAGCCCAGGGAAAATTTACGTAAGGGCAAGCACACACACTTTATATTGTTTTAAGTGCAGTATTCTCCTTCTCAATAAATGTCTTCATAAAACATGTATATCTTTGCTTGTCCTAGCATTCTCCAAAATGACTAAACTATATATGCAGTTGAAGTCGGAAGTTTACATACACCTTAGCCAAATACATTTAAGCTCAGTTTTTCACAATTCCTGACATTTTAATCCTAGTAAAAATAACTGTCTTACGTCAGTTAGGAGTGTGTACTTGTCCGCTTGCTCAGTTGTGCACCGGGGCCTCCCACTCTTTCTATTCTGGTTAGGGCCAGTTTGCGCTGTTCTGCGACGGGAGTAGTACACAGTGATGTATGCGATCTTCAGTTTCTTGGCAATTTCTCGCATGGAATAGCATTCATTTCTCAGAACAAGAATAGACTGACGTGTTTCAGAAGAAAGCTTTTTTTTCTGGCCATTTTTCTGAGTGACCACAAACTTTTGAGCAGTAGTGTATATACTGAACAAAAATATAAACGCAACATGTAACAATTTTACTGAGTTGCAGTTCATATGAAGAAATAAATCCATTAGGCCCTAATCTATGGATTTCACATGACTGGGCAGGGGTGCAGGCCTGGTAGGACATAGGCCCACCCACTGGGGAGCCATCCCCAGCCAATCAGAATGCATTTTTCCACACAAAAGGGCTTTATTACAGACAGAAAAACTTTTGTTTCATCAGCTATCCGGGTGGCTGGTCTCAGACGATCCCGCAGGTGAAGAAGCCGGATCTGGAGGTCCTGGGCTGGCGTGGTTACACGTAGTCTGTGGTTGTGAGGCCGGTTAGACATACTGCCAAATTCTCTAAAACAACGTTATGGTAGAGAAATGAACATTCAATTCTCAGGAAACTGCTCTGGTGGACATTTGTGCAGTCAGCATGCCAATTGCGCTCTCCCTCAACTTGAGACATCTGTGGCATTGTGTTGTGTGACAAAACTGCACATTTTAGAGTGGCCTTTTGTCCCCAGCACAAGGTGCACCTGTGTAATGATCATGCTGTTTCATCCCCTTCTTGATATGCCACACCTGTCAGGTGGCTGGATTATCTTGGCAAAGGAGAAATGCTCACTAACAGGGACGTAAAACAAATTTGTGCACAAAATTAGAGAAATAGGCTTTTGGAACATTTCTGGGATATTTTATTTCAGCTCATGAAACATGGGACCAACACTTTACATGTTGCATTTATATTTTTGTTCAGTGTAGATGGACAATAATAACTAATCAAAAACTGGTGGTTCAGCTGTGTGTACATTATAAACTAGTGAAAAATATGTTAACTTGAACATTTATTTGTATACTGAAAGATAGATGTACATTTATGAATAATTTAAGTTTATCTTGCATACTGTATCAGTAAAACAAGGAGTAAAACATTAATATTAATTTGTCAATTTTTGGAGTTTGACCTTGTGTAATGACATCTTTTAAAAGTCAATACAAGTCAGTTACACATTGTTCCTTAATATTATAGCGAGTCTCCTGACTACAGTAAATAATATGTACAACAACCAGGTCTTGCACAAAGACAACCAATTTTATACCCTACCACTCTTTATACTGCCCTGCCTCCTCCAGGCTTATCTCTGCCCACCCCAAAAATAGCCTGGAGAGAACAGTAAGGGAGGGAGGAGGGAGGCTATAGAATCAAACTTACTAGCAGAGGAGTGCGAGAGAGCGGTATACAGGGTTGTCCAAAAACATACTTATTACACTTAAATGAATACAAATGTCAATCCTCTTCTCTTTGTTATCCCTCATTGAAATGAATAAAAATATTTGTCACCCCAGGTCCTTGCTGGGGCGAAGTGAGGGTGTTGAAAGGGAAGACAAAGAGAGGGAAAGAGGCACAGGTGAGGACCATCTCTCACACAGGTGAGGACCATCTCTCACACAGGTGAGGACCATCTCTCACACGTCCCATCCCATTTCCTCTCAAATAAGAAAACAGGTTGCGAGAGAATAATGGCATTGATACCAGCCCATAGCAAGGATGAGGTCCACTCTAACAATGAGAAGAGTAATATTAGTAACAGTAATACAATAATAACATAATGAACTGCAAAGTTACATGTGTTTGATAAAAAAAGACAAGTTTGATGTCTTTAAAAAAGAAAGTTAGATAATAAAACTGCTTGGCATTAAAAGTAATAGGAATGTCAGCCTGACGTGCTCTGGGTTCCCAACTAAAGTTTACAAATATATAAAACATGGTTGAAGTGACAGTGAGAAATGTAAAGCCATGATGTGCCCATTGACTCCTTCTCCCCGCCTCCTTCCCTCATGGCGAGCGAATCAAACAAGCAGGAACGCTTGGTGCACGCTTTACTGGCATCTTCTGTAGCCAATCATGGGAAGTGAGGGCGAGGTCCTAAACTCTCTCCTGTCCCCCTCGCAGACCTGTCCTGAAGTTATGCTTTTATGGATTAAAGTAGAGAAAAATTGAACAAAACAAGGATCCTTCTGATCCCTCACCAGGGTAGTGCGGGCTCTCCATCCAATGGCATCATCTCAAGCCAGTGGGGACCCAGCCCCCTAATGTCCAGCAGAAACAAATGAGCCAATGGGAGACTTGAGCCAGACACTCTTCAGCAGCCAATTAACTGATCTTGCATCCCAAGCCCTCCATTTTTAAAAACAACAAAGTCAGTCCTGTTAGAGTGAGATAAATTACCTCAAGCAGTCCCACTAAGTGATATGCTATTCAGTCTGAAAGATGGGCCCTGCTCCAAGGCAATGGGTAACAGCTAGAGAGTTGTTATTGTATAGTCCACTGGCATCAATGGAAGCTTACAGGGATAATATTAATATTACTAACAAAGTGCTAATTCAAGTGTGAGTATTGGAGTTTGGGGTTCATCAGCTGTGTGTGTGTGTGTGTGTGTGTCACTGGCATTTTAAAATGTCATTTTTTGGAGAGGGGGAATTACACTTTTTTTTTTTAAATCCCCTTTTACATTTTAAACAATTCCATCTCTGACACATTTTGCAAACACACATCCTCTTGGTCTTTCTGACCTGGCTCTCTGGAGAAAGAGAGAGAGACAGGTCCAGATACACACAGAGACAGAGGGGTGTAGCTTCAACAAAATTAAGAGGCGGGATTTGGGGAACTGGTCCATCGCTGGTTGGTCAATCCAGCCTGTCGGCATCCTTCATCTAGATGACTCCTGCGAATCCCTCGGCTCCTCTGGACTACCCTCCCTCTCTCGATCCGCCTCCTCTCCCAATGGCTCCGCCCCTCCTCCTGTCCCTTCCCCTGATTGGGTGCCAGACGGTCCGGGGAGCGAGGAGGCCTCGTTGGTCTCAGAGGGGACGGCAGTCTGCATGATCTTCTGTCGGACCTCCCTGATCTTCAGCTGCAGACACACCTTGGTGGGGAAGATGTCTGAGTAGCGTGCCTGGAAGGCTGCCGTGGCCTGGGCTGGAGAGCAGACAGGAGAAGGAGGAAGACAGAGAGGAAGTGATGATTATTTTTGATTGACTAGGAATGTAGAGAAAAACAATTTTGCTGGGTGGGGAGGACTTTGTGTGTGCACATGTGTACACTGTAAATGAGAGTGAGAGTAGGCCTATGTACAATACCAGTCAAAAGTTTGGACACCTACTCATTACAGGGTTTATCTTTATTTGGACTATTTTCTACATTGTAGAGTAGTGAAGACATCAAAACTATGAAATAACACATATGGAATCATGTATTAACCAAAAATGTGTAGGAGTGGTATACAGAAGATGGGATTTTTACCAAATAGGGCTAAGTCCATATTATAGTAAGAACAGCTCAAATAAGCAAAGAGAAATGACAGTCCATCATTCCTTAAGACATGAAGGTCAGTCAATCCAGAAAATTTCAAGAACTTTTCAAGTTTCTTCAAGTGCAGTCGCTAAAACCATCAAGCGCTATGATGAAACCGGCTCTCATGAGGACCGCCACAGGAATGAAAGACACAGAGTTACCTCTGCTGCAGAGGATAAGTTCCTTAGAGTTACCAGCCTCTGAAATTAAAGCCCAAATAAATGCTTCAGAGTTGAAGTAACGGACACATCTCAACCTCAACTTTTCAGACGAGACGGCGTGAATCAGGCCTTCATGGTCGAGTTGCTGCAGAGAAACCACTACTAAAGGACACCAATAATAAGAAGAGACTTGCTTGAGCCAAGAAACACAAGCAATGGACATTAGACCAGTGGAAATCTGTCCTTTGGTCTGATGAGTCCAAATTTGAGATTTTTGGTTCCAACCACTCTCTTTGTGAGACGCAGAGTAGGTGAATGGAGGATCTCCGCATGCGTGGTTCCCACCGTGAAGCATGGAGGTGTGATGGTGCTTTACTGGTGACACTGTCAGTGACCTATTTAGAATTCAAGGCACAATTAACCAGCATGGCTACCACAGCATTCTGCAGCGATACGCCATCCATTCTGGTTTGCACTTAGTGGCACTATCATTTGTTTTTCAACAGGACAATGACCCAACACACCTCCAGGCTGTGTAAGAGCTATTTGACCAAGAAGGAGAGTGATGGAGTGCTGCATCAGATGACCTGGCCTCCACAATCACCCAACCTCAACCCAATTGAGATGGTTTGGGATGAGTTGGACCGCAGAGTGAAGGAAAAACAGCCAACAAGTGCTCAGCATATGTGGGAACTCCTTCAAGACTGTTGGAAAAGCATTCCAGGTGAAGCTGGTTGAGAGAATGCCAAGAGTGTGCAAAGCTGTCATCAAGGCAAAGGGTGGCTACTTTGAAGAATCTATTTTGATTTGTTTAACCCTTTTTTGGTTACTACATGATTCCATATATGTTATTTCATAGTTTTGATGTCTTCACTATTATTCTACAATGTAGAAAATAGTAAAAATAAAGAAAAACCCTTGAATGAGTAGGTGTGTCCAAACTTTCGACTGGTACTGTATATAAAAATCTATATGCAAGTGTGTGTGTATGTGTGTCTGTACTGACCTGATGGGAAGAAGCCATGCTCCTGGAAGAGCTGCATGACGAGGGCTCGTCTCTGGTCCAGGGTGCGTCTCAGAGAGGAGTAGGGCACCTTGTCAAACTCCAGCTCCCCCAGGATGTCCTCTCCGTCAGCACCTGTCCCTGGAGGGGGACACACAGACGGGGGGGCTGACAGACACACACTCTGGTTAGTCTTTTATATAAAACATTTGTGTAAACATGGAACATATATTTTAGGACTTGGAAGAGCAGTTTATTATACAGCGCATTCAGACTTGACTTTTTCCAGTTTTGTTACATTACAGCCTTATTCTAAAATCATCAATCTACACAGAATACCCTATAATGCCAAAGCAAAAACAGGTTTTTAGAAATGTTTGCCAATTTAAATAGCACATTTACATAAGTATTCAGACACTTTACTCAGCACTTCGTTGACACACCTTTGGCAGCGATTAGAGCGTTGAGTCTTCTTGTGTATGACGCTACAAGCTCGTCACACCTGTATTTGGGGAGGTTTTCCTATTCCTCACAAGTTGGATGGGGAGCGTTGCTGCACAGCTATTTTCAGGTCTCTCCAGAGATGTTCAATCAGGTTCAAGTCTGGGCTCTGGCTGGGCCACTCAAGGACATTCAGAGACTTGTCCTGAAGCCACTTCTGCGTTATCTTGGCTGTGTGCTTAGTGTTGTTGTAAGGTGAACCTTCGCCCCAGGCTGAGGTCCTGAGCGCTCTGGAGTAGGTTTTCATCAAGGATCTCTCTGTTCTTTGCCTCGATCCTGACTAGTCTCCCAGTCCCTTCCGCTGAAAACATCCCCACAGCATGACGTTGCCACCACTGCGCTTCACCGTAGGGATGGTGCCAGGTTTCCTCTAGACGTGACACTTGGCATTCAGGCCAAAGAGTTCAATCTTGGTTTCATCAGACCAGAGAATCTTGTTTGTCATTGTCAGAGTATTTAGCTGCTTTTTGGCAAACTCCAAGCGGGCTGTCATGTGCCTTTTACTGAGGAGTGGCTTCCGTCTGGCCACTCTACCATAAAAGGCCTGATTGGTGGAGTGCTGCAGAGATAGAACCTTCCAGAAGGACAACTGCCATCTCCAAAGAGGAACTCTGGAGCTCTGTCAGAGTGACCATCGGGTTCTTGGTCACCCTGACCAAGGCCCTTCTCCCCCAATTGTTCAGTTTGGTCTTGGTGGTTCCAAACTTCTTCCATTTCAGAATGATGGAGGCCACTGTGTTCTTGGTGACCTTCAATGCTGCAGAATGTTTTTGCTACCCTTCCCCAGATCTATGCCTCAACACAATCCTGTCTCTAAGGACAATTCCTTCGACCTCATGGCTTGGTTTTTGCTCTGGCATGCACTGTCAACAGTGGGTCTTATATAGACAGGTGTGTGCCTTTCCAAATCATGTCCAATCAATTTACATTTACCACAGGTGAACTCCAAAGTAGTTGTTGAAACATCTCAAGGATGATCAATGGAAACAGGATGCACCTGAGCTAAATTTCAAGTATCAAAGCAAAGGGTCTGAATACTTATATAAATAAACAAATGAAAACCTGTTTTCGCTTTGTCATTCTGAGGTATTGTGTGTAGAGTGCTGAAAAAAAAATGTTTCAGAATAAAGCTGTAATGTAACAAAATGTGGAAAAAGTCAAGGGGTCTGAATACTCTCTGAAGGCACTGTACATGAATAAACCTTACAATGAGGGTGTGAGCGTGTCTGTGTTACTACCTGGTCGGTCGAAGGTGAAGACATCTCCTTCACACTTGGCGGCGCTCTTGGGTGTGCTTGGCTCCGAGCTGCAGCTGGAGCGCCTTCTGCTCTTCCTCTTAGGAGACACAGGGTCCTCTGTTGACGAGTCCAGGTCTGGACAGAAGAGGGGATGAGAAAGATATATAGACGATTAGCAGATCCCTCTACTTCAGTGGCGCACACCGTAGCAAAATGTTATGCAACAGAAAATGTAAATCTCAGTTGTCTGTCTCCCTCTTCCTTCAGTCCTCTCTACCTCCTTTCTCTCTCTCTCCTACCTGTGGAGTTCTTCCTCTTGCGGCGGTAGCTTCCCAGTATGGCGCGGGGGGAGGTGGCCAGGCTCTGCAGGGTGGGGGAGGGCAGCACTTCCTCTGGCCTGAACTCTGGTAGCTGAGCAAAACGCTCCTCAAAATACACCTCCGACAACACCCTGGGAGAAAGAGGGGGATGGAGGGAGAGAAAGGAGAGAAACACAGGAGTAAGGTACCTGAACCCTTTGAAGTGTCAGGATGACTCAGGGATACTCACTAACAAACATGTTTTATAAATTGATAGATGGCGTGACTATACTCAGGGTAACTCACTTGTCCACAGAGTCAAAGGTCCTTTTGAGTGGCGGGGGGCGGGCCTTCACCTTTTTGGGAGGAGGGGCGTCTTTGTCGCTCTGGGGAGGTGGCAGGGCAGGGTCTGTACCCAAGGGAGGGGGCAGGGGTGAGGAGGGGACGGAGTCCTTCCACCCAGACTGTATGGGGCAGAGAGGAGAACAAGTTTAATTAGACAGTATGCTGGGAGGGTTTAGTTTTGGGACACAGGGTGTAAAATCAGAAATGTATGTTATTTTCTATGAATGTGATCTCATTTGCATTCTCTGATTATTGAGAAAAAAAACTAAAAATCCATCAGGTCAATCTCTCCATCTCTCTCACCTCCTTGTTGCTGGCCTCTGTGCTGCGTGTGTCAGTGTTGTCCCCAGGGCCGTGTCCCTCAGGGGGTCTGTCAGAGGGGGGCTCCTCAGCAGTGTGTGTGTGTTGGGAGGGGGACGTCGACTCCACAGGACGCTCCAGCTCAAAGGAAAAACGACTGTTGGCCCCAGTGTTCTCTCTTTCTTTCTCCCTTTCCCTCTCTCTGTTCTTCTCCCTCTCCTTTCCTCGGCCTCCTCCCTCGTAGCTGCCCACCGGGATGTTGGCAACTGTGGCTTTGATTTTCTGAGGGGTTCTCACCGGGAGCTGGGGGAGTTTGGGGGTGCCTGGTGCGCTGCCTGCTGAAATATGTATATTATAAGTTCTCATATACTTGCATTTGTTAAGCATTAGATCTTTGTTCGAAAAACAAGGCGGGCGCCTTAGACTTACTGGAAGTGTGAGAGGGCAGGGGGGGGCTGCAGGGCCGCAGTGACAATGAGGAGCCACTTGGGGGCCCCACTAAGCTGCTGCTCTTATTGAAGGTCTGGGCTTGCCTCTGCGTCTGTCCGTACGCCTGTAGCTCAGGCTGCGTCTCCGCTTGTCTGTCTGCCGCTTTCTCTGACTGAGAGTGAGACGTTCTGTCCGTGGGTCTCTCCCCCGCGTGCCTGTCTGTTTGTCTGTCTGTCTGTAGCTGGGTGTGTGTGTGAGTGTGTGTGGTGGGGGTGGCGGGGGCGAATGTGTGTTTGGGCAGGATGTGGGTGGACAAACTGGAGGAGCTGGAGACTGTATACACCATGCTGGGTGGCCCGGTTGCCATGGAGACCACCCCAGTTGCAATGGCGACGCTGGTAGGGGGGTAGATGGCGGTGATTATCTGTCCCCCTGAAGCAGAGGCTGGACCAGAGGGGAGGGAGGGGCAGGTAGGGGACTGGACTGGAGCCTGAAAGGGAGGCTGACCTGGAGAGAGCGAGAGAAAGAGTTAACACCATTCAAAGGCTAGAGTGCACAGCCAGTGACGGCCAGAGTGCACAGCCAGTGACGGCCAGAGTGCACAGCCAGTGACGGCCAGAGTGCACAGCCAGTGACGGCCAGAGTGCACAGCCAGTGACGGCCAGAGTGCACAGCCAGTGACGGCCAGAGTGCACAGCCAGTGACGGCCAGAGTGCACAGCCAGTGACGGCCAGAGCGCACAGCCAGAGCGCACAGCCAGTGACGGCCAGAGCGTACAGTCAGAGCGTACAGTCAGAGTTTTCTTGTTGCTACTGTTGCAGTTCACAGTGAACTTAAAAGTGCAATATAGTTAAGTTTGAATGTCACATGCACAAGGACAGTGAAATGCATTTCTTGCCAGCTCTAACCCCAACACTGCAGTAATCAATAACAATGTAATACTAAAAATAACAAGGTAGAACTGAAACACACCAGATAGAAAAATAAGAAAAACACGATACAGCAAGCAAGCAAAATTGGGTTGGAGCTTGCAAGACGGCAGCCATCCAGTATGGGGCCATCTTATTCTAGATGTCCTTCAAGTGGATGCACTGACCTGTAGAGCCCTGCACGGGCATGCATTTTATGCCTGAGATGCCCTACTCTACCCAGGCCTGATTGCTTCTGGCAAATTTAAAGCCCGGCCCTGCCCAGCCCTGAAATAATGTACTCCGTTAGTAAATCCATTAGCTGCTCCTCTCTGTCGGTCACTCGCTCCGTAAGCGCTGGTCACTCTGCATGCACTCTGCTCATGGAGGCTCTGGGTCTGTGAGTATCCATAGTAACGGCTTTGCTTGGGCTGCTCTGCTCAATGACGAGACATGAGACTCTACACTTCCACAAAACTCAAGGAACATTCTTATTTTAAATAGTTAAATTAGTTAGTTAAATAATCTCTCCTGTTTTATATTGGACGAGGTTGAAGCATTTGTGACACCATGTTATGATCTTAGATATGACTGTACTTCGCAGCAGAGCACGAGAAAATGGCTCAGCTTCAAAATGTTTGTGATCAATTTAGTTATACAAGAGCCCTGCCCGTACCCTAGTTATTGATGAAAATCAGGTCCTACCCGGCCCTAACCTGATGTATAATGTCAGGGCCCATCGGGCTCGGGTAGCAGAGCTCTACTGACCTGTGATGAGGGGTTGGACTAGGTTCTGTCCAGGGGGTGCTATGGCTGTAAAGCCCAGCGTTGCTAGGGGCGACGGAACATATGCAGATCCAGGGGTGAGCTGGGCCTGCTGCGGGGAGGAGGAGCCTGTTGTTGTGGAGACCAGAGGCTGAGCAGAGGGGACTCCTGGCGTGGACTGGACATAGGTGATCCTGGGAGTGGTGGAGAGAGAGAGAAAAGAGAGAAGTTAAGGTGAAGAGGGAAAGAGAAAGTGTGTATGAGTGGGAGAGAGAAGATGATAGATGAAACAGGCAGTGAAGGAGAGAGAGACAAAAAAAAGGAAAATAGAACATGAACAAGGATGAAAGGAGGAGAGAGGAATGGTGCAGTGGGGGTCAGTGGGTGACTGAACAGTAGATGAGTGTGTCTGTGTGGTGGAGCTGAGAGGCAGTGAGGGGGCGGCAGGCAGGCAGCAGGCACTGCAGAGGAAGAGGCAGCCTGGGCCAGCAGCAGCAACAGCGCAGAATGACTAACACACGAGCTGCACTTCTTCCAAAACCATTGTGTTATGTATTGTGGTAGGGCAGCAGCGCTAACAGCGCACTGTTAGATTGAGTTGGTCTGTGTCCTCCTACCTGGTTGGTTGGGGCGGCAGCAGCACAGTCTGAGATGGGGCAGAACCTTGGTGCAACACTGTGGCCGTTCCCATGGTAACTGGAAAAGGGCTCCCAGGATGCCCTGCCCCGCCTTGCTGGAGCAGGGATTGGACGACAGGCATGGGAGCGATCTGGAAGATCTATCAGAGAGAAAAAGAGATGGAGAAAGAGTGAGAAGATATGTGTATTTAGTCATTCACCTGGGAAACTACAAGTGTATAAATTATTCTATGATTACAAAGACTAAGTAAGAACGGTCATGTTGGGGCTCTGACAGCCATGGGATACACAATAAACCTGCTGAAATCTCAATGTCTTGGTCTGGCTGTCATCACCATGGTAACACTGCTTACCTTGCTTCCTGCTTGAGCTCCATTCTGGACAGGAAGAGGTGGAGCCACGAGGGGGAACTGCTGGGCAGGGGCGGGTGCCGTCCTCACTGTTGCCATGGGAAGCAGCATCTTGCCCTGTAGGACTGGGGACTGGGATTGCACTAAAGGGTGAAAGAGAGAAGAAAATATGGATAAGGTTAAGCCTTTTTTGAAAACAGTATCACAGTTCTCCATTTATTAGAGTTTTGGTGTACGATTCTCTCATTCTTCCCCCCCTCACCTCTGGCTCCCGGGCTGACCACTCCCACAGCTGGGCTGGAGGCGTATCCCATCAGCGAGCCCAGCCCCACCTGCTTCCCATTGGCTATGGACATGTGGGTGGGCGGAGCTGTGGGCAGGTTGAAGATACTGTTCGGCAGGTTGTGCAGCTGAGGGGAGGGGCTCTTGGGATTGGAGCTGGCTGATAGGGTGGGCAGGATGTATTGGACCTGTGTGATGGCTTTGCCCCCGGGGGATGCCAGAGATGACGAGGAGAGGAACTGGGGCTGGAGCAGGGAGAGGGGCAGGGGGCCGTTGGTGTGGTTGTGTGTGGGGACAGAGACGGGGGCGGTGGGGGGCAGCTGGTGGTGGGAGGACGGATTGGGGGAGGGACTGATGAGCTGGACGGTGGGCTGGCTGTGGCCTGGGAACACCAAGCTGGTCACTAGCCCCCCTGGACCCGCCCCTGCACCTATGGGATTGGGTGACGATGAGGAGTAGTAGCCAGGCCCTCCGCTTCCTGCTCCGGAGCCAATCAGAAGCTGCGCCTGCTGCAATGGGAGGGACCTCCTGTCTGGTGGGTGAGGAATGGATGAAGCTGCTCCGTCTCGGGGTTTACTAGCGATGGGGACTGGCGTGCTCACGACCGGACGAACCACGTTGGTCACCACTGTAGAGGCCACTCTGACAGCCCCTAAGCCCAGGACAGGAGACAGGCCAAGGGGGGCAAGGGCAGAAGGAAATGGGCCTCCGGGGCTGGAGATGACAGAGTGGCCTGAGGAGGACAGGGAAAGAGAGAGGGATGCCACTCCTCCTCCATCACCACCTCCCTCTATTCCTCTCTTCCTCCTGCGGTCTGAGAGCCCCCCTCTCTCCTCGTCGTAGCGTTTGGAAGGGTAGGAGGAGAGAGAGACGGAGCGTCCGTGGGGGGTGGGCTGGGAGGAGGAAGAGCAGATCACTGGAGCAAAGACACGCTGCAGAGACAGAAAGAGAAACAACTAGATGTCTGTAGCAGGGTGAAAAGCAGAAGGTCTAAAACATTTTCCACTTCTCTAAATAATGGTACTGTATCAACAACATGATCAGTCAGACAACTAACTCAATCTAGCCTTGATAAAGGAAGAGACTTACCTTGCGATCACTCTCGTTCCCAGAGGCGTTGTCACTGTCGCTGTCCGTCACTCTCTCCTTACACTTCAGGTCTATGGAGCTGGCAGGGTACGGGTCCTCTGTAGGGGGAAAGGGGAATGAGGGTACTAATGGTTTATGTGCATAAACACCCATATCTAACTTCCTCTGCCAGTATATTGTACATGTAATATTGCATGTCTGGGAATCATTTGTGTGGAATTCCCTGTTACCAGATTTCCCTTAGGGGGCAATAAAGGTCTTTTGAATTGAATTTCTCAAACTGTCCAATTAAGATGATGTCATTATGGGAAAAGAGCTCCCAGTAGTATTGTGTTTCCCAGCAGTGTAATAACCTGAGTTTTATGTGTTTACAGGGGCTTACTCCAAAATAAGCTTATAATTGTTGCGTTGTTGAGATGTCACAGCAGCTTAGTTTCTCACCAATGACATCATCATCTCCCTCCTCTTCACAGATGACCATGCGTTCCTCATCACTGGTCATGTCCTCACTGACCCCCCTCTGAGAACGGGACAGGGTCTGGGCACGCCCCGAAAACTGGCCACCACCATCCCCACACATCTGAGAGAGGAGGAGGAAGAGGAGGAGGGAGCCAGATATAAAAACAACAAGGTGATGGATGAGAGGGACGAGTCAAAATTGACACACCACACTAAGAAACCTCTGTTTATCATTTGAGTAAAGTGGCTGTGGTGAAAACAACATTATGCGGCATGGCCTTACCTGTGACAGTTCGGCCAGGGCCTGTGTGTTGCCCTTCTCACTCCTCTCCAGGCTGTGCATGGCACTCTGGGAGAAGGCTCGGGGGCGGGGTAGCTGACCTACATGCCCCTCCCCTGGATTCCGCTCAGACACACCCAGCAGGCCAGGCCCCACCCCTTTCAGCTCCACACCATGGGGCTCTGAGAGAAAGTGGGAGAGTGAGACAGTGGTGCATAGCGAGAGGAAAGAGAGAGCTAGATAGATATTCAATTATAATATTTTAGTGATGACAGAGCTCAGAGGAAACCGTGGCAATCAAATGAACATCTCTTCCTTTCTGTTATCTCTTATTTGGGTGTATTGAGCAACAGTGTGTGACTCACCGGTGGTCTCAGACATGCTCCTTTCTCTAATGTCTTTGCCCCCCGGCCCCGGGAGCCCTCGGCCATCAGAACTAGACTTCTTCCTGTCTTTGTTGCACCACTTCCAGTCTGGATGGGCCTTAAAGTGGGCCTCCTTCACCTGAGAAAGAGGGAAAGAGAGAGATAGAGGATGAGCAAACAAAATACATTCATTTTTTGGCTGCTTAGTCAGGTCAGACTAAACCATTGCACTAAATTGGTGTGTGTGTAACACCTGGAAGGCGAGGTCATGATACTTCTGCTTCTCTTTGGGCCCCAGGGCGTACCACCACTCGCCCAGGATCTTGCTAACCGTGCGGTTGTCCTGGTTGGGGTGCCTCTGGTGCACCAGCGCTCGATGACGCTTACTGAAGATCATGAATGCGTTCATCGGCCGCCTGATGTGGTCCTTCTCCCTCTGAGAGGGAGGAAAGAATGATTAGATGAGGGTGAGAGAAAGCCAGAGCGCCTTGCCAGGGATGTTCCTCTTTTAACAATGTGATTAAATGTGGAACGGAATGTATGACAAGGTAAGAGTGAGCGAGAGACAGGTGAGAGGTTACCTTGTTAGGGCTGATCTTGTCCCCATCTTTGGGCAGGGCGCTGAGGGACTGAGTGCGTCTCTTCACAGGAGTCACAGACAAAGGCGGCTCAGGAAGAACACTGGGGAAGAACCTGAGAGACAGACAGGTGGAGACAGAACCATGACAACATCAGATATCTCTGACCAAAACCATATACATCTCACTCACCATCATTATACCTCTGTAGCGAAAATGGAACATAAAAAATAAAAAATATATGTAATCTTATTTTTTAAACAACTCTTGGCGAGTGTAGGTCTTAGGAGAGAAATTTGGATAAAACTGTCACTCTTTCACACACACAGAGCAGGGAAAGAGGCTCCACTCCCCAGAGACATTTCAGTGGATTCAGCAGACAGCTCATGACAGTCAATGGACAGCAGCAGCCTGGCCACTGCCATTCGTTTTAGTTATTTTTTATGTTTTATTGTCAAACACACAGGATAAGTGCAGTGAAATTGTGTTGTTTTACAGGGTCAGCCATAGTAGTACGGTGCGCCCCTGGAGCTAATAAGGGTTAAGTGCCTTGCTCAAGGGCACATCGACAAATCTTTCACCTTGTTGGCTCGGGTATTCAAACCAGCAACCTTTTGGTTACTGGCCCAACACTATAACCGCTAGGCTACCTGCCACCCTGTATATTACTTTAGCTTATATTCATATAGGCATTCATATGGCTAGTAATAAAGCACAGAGATGGAATGCTTTTGTTCCTCACCTCGTTGTTCAAATAACATGCTGCTCTACATGTAGGAGTATACTAAAACTTCAGTGGACGTGGAGCCACTCACTCTACTTGGCCTGTCCCTGCCCCAAAAATAATCTTGCCCGCCCGAAAGTCGTCTGTTCTTTCGACCAATTAACTGGTCTAAATTTTAAAACGTGTATATAAAATCAACTATATGCATTACGCTTGTCTGATACTTGACGTGGATGTTGATTCAGAGGGGTTGGGTTAAATGTGGAAGACATTTCAGTTGAATGCATTCAGTTGTACAACTGACTAGGTATCCCCCTTTCCCTTTAAGCACACTGTTTGAATAAATATGACAGATCAAGATAACCAGAAAAAAAAAAATCACCTGACCCGACCATGCTCCTCCAGCTCCTGCCAAACATCCCATTTACCACACGGGCCTGCCATCATTCATGTCTGAGTTTATGGACTGTTTATCCTTTAAAATCATGCTGTTTGTGACTGCTCTTTCCTTCGGCCCTATGTAGTGGTCCTGGAGAAGTTGGTATATTCTAATTTTGCCAAAAAGTTCCCAAACAGGCCGCCCAGAGAAGGAATGCACCCTGTGTGAATAATCCGATGTTATTCAATGTTTTTTTTTTAATTTTCCTATAGATCTTTCAGATTTTCACTCAAAATCACAAAATGTTTTATATGGAAAGAATACCAAAAATGGTCTAACTGACCACACCACTCACTTAAAAGAAATGTACACATACATGTTATTCAATCATTGCATCTAAACTGTTCACAAGCGTCTGCGTAGTCAGGCGCTAAAATAGAACTTGGTTATATTTGTGATGCTTGATGCGCTGCAAGTCCCGCCTCTCCTATCTCCTGATTGGTTTTTAGGAGCCTATACCCACGTGGGTGATTGAAAGATGATCTGAGGTCCACACTCCTGTCCAGTTGGTGGCAGTAATGCACCTTAGTTGGTTGCCAACTGCCATATAAACTCCAAAGAAGAAGAACCCTGAAGGAGGACAGATTACTAGAAACTAACTCTGTTTACCCTTTTATTCGTGGAATAATTGTCAGAGTAGAGGACCTTGTGCATTTCAGGTAAAATAACAACCAAATGTTTATGTCCCAGGACAAATTAGCTAGCAACAGCAAGCCAAATTGCCATGAATGTTTAATGCTTTTCGACCTGTCACCAAATTAATATAGTTGGTTCAGAGTTTGTTTTGATAATTCAACCTGCGTGTCCTGATCACGTCTGTTGTGGATGGACAAAATCAACATGCGTGCGATGGCACATGCGGACGCACGCACCCGGTCTGGTCAGCATGTAAGTCCATATCAATCTGATTGGGTGGGCCTGTCAGGGCCTGGCTCCCCAGTGGGTGAGCCTCTGTCCACCCAGGCCCATCCATGTCTGCGCCCCTGATGCAAATAGTGCATGATGACAGTTGCACATTACAAATAGCCTACTAAACAACACTTCTGACTAAACTTTTTAAATACCTGGTTTGCATATCTTTGGTGCCTTGGTTAACATTTACTGGAAGATATCGTACGTTGAAACGTCTTTCCTACCCTACCAGCTACCGATGTCATTCTTCTCTGAGCTCTGAGCTGCCAAACCCATCTGAAAGCTGCACACTCTTACTGCCTGCAGATGATATTCCATTGAAACTAAGCTACGTGCATGTGAATATATTTCACGTGCTTTGCGATTCTGTAGGCTACTTTGTGAATGATTTCTCTATTGTACTTCATAATTGTCGTACACCTCCACTACACTACTTTGATATGCATCAGTAGGGATTAAGAAGTGAGTATACGCAAAGCCCACTGGAAAAAAAATGAACATACATCTTATACTGTACCTGCGTATACCCTGCACCACTGGCCCTTTGTGTTTTACAAAAAGTGCACTCTCCGACAGTGCGCTGGTATTAGGGTTGCTGTCCTTTCAGAATCATGAACCTGTCACACACCGAAGGCCTATAGGTTCACCACCGTACTAACCTGTCACACACCGAAGGCCTATAGGTTCACCACCGTACTAACCTGTCAAACACCGAAGGCCTATAGGTTCACCACTGTACTAACCTGTCTATAATAGATAAAAAGGCTGTCAAGATATTCATGTTTCAAGAAAGGAGTGTATATATTTGGCCTGGAGAAGCGGTTCTATGTGCTGACTGAATGGAAGCTGATAATTTTGAGTTTTTTACTCTGGTAAGAAATTATGAGTCCGCACTGTCCAAGACAGAGTCAAGACCGAGTATAAATGTATCCTTCATGTAGAGAAGACCGAAACACTCAATATGTGGTCTCGAGTACTACAAATATGTAAAAATAGCCTACATAAAGCCAACAAATAAAAACAACAGCCTGCAGGTAGAAAATAACATAATATTCCTGGCCCTTCTAATATTCTGGGCCCTTCTAATATTCTGGGCCCTCAGTTCCGCTCCATTGAGCTAGTCGGGTAGGACGTTTCCACTGGATTAGAGCATGATATTTTTCCCTTTCACGCTGAGTGGTTATCGAAAGGGAGAGAGCTGAAAAGATATTTGAAATACATTGAGGACTATTGTCATTCTCAACAGATGTAATAACAGACTGTTTGCTTGTTGTTTGAAGTGAAGAAAACATTACTTTGAGAAGCTCCACAGCTCATTAGTGGTGGTGCGTTAAGCCAATAAGAAATACTATCAGATCCTTAAATTGGCCTACATTTGAGCACAGGCAAGGTAGCCTGTAGTCCTACTTCTATGCGTAATCAGGTACAAATTGGCGGGAGACCGCACATTCTGGAGAGAGACGTGCATTATGCATCCTAGCCACACTCCCCTTCCTCTTGGACTGTTTGGACACACCTTATCATTCAAGGGTTTTTCTTTATTTTTACTATTTTAGAATAATAGTGAAGACATCAAAACTATGAAATAACATGTGGAATCACGTAGTAACCAAAAAGTGTTAAACAAATCTAAATATATTTTAGATTTGAAATTCTTCAAAGTAGCCACCCTTCCCCTTGATGACAGCTTTGCACACTCTCTTACAATGTAGAAAATAGTAAAAATAAAGAAAAACACCAGAATGAGTAGGTGTGTCCAAACTTTTGACTGGTACTGTATATATTTGCTACAGCTCACCTAAAAAAAATCTTAGCCGACCAACAGCCTAACAACCAAACAATCGACTAATTGGGGTCAGCCCTAGTGTCCACATGCAGTCACGCACGCACACACACACTTACGGGTCATCCACATCACTCTCAGTCTCACTGTCTGGCCTCTCTCTTTCGGCCTCTCTCTCCCTCTCTGGGGCCAGGTCATCTGTGGAGGGAGTTGGCCTTGTTGTGGGTCCTCTCTCCAGGGTGGGGGGGTCCTCATTGGCCTCCTGTAGCAGCACTGCACCCCCCTGAGACTCTGAGAAAGACAGGAAAAGGGGGTATTTTCACAATGATTCAAATCTCTTGATAGTTATCTGGTAATACCAATGTTTGTGTTACGTAATCCATTATGTTTCATGTGTTTGAAATCATGGTAGAAATTGCAATCTTGCTGGGATTTGGGTAGAATTTCACCAACAACCTACCTGTTTTCAGACTGGCAGCTTGGGGGTGATTGATTAGTTGTTGGCCCTCACCAGACTGAGTAGAGGCATCTGATTGGGTTGGTGCCAGGAAAGGGACCAATGAATGCCAGGGAAATACAGGAACTGACCGGGGTTCCACGTTGGTCCAGACTGCAAAAAGAATACAAAATAAATGTTTAGGACTCACAATATGTCCAGACAATGCACTCCTCATAGTAAGCTAGCTCAAACATATTTTTATAAAATCTCAACTTCCGATAAACAATCTCAACTTTCATATAAACAAGATTCTATTTCCAGATTTGGGGAACATATTGTATTAGCCCGTACACTTGCTAATAGTTTATTTATGACAGTATGAACACTTTTCTAGTATGGTCAAGAAGTGACTATCAAAGGCCCATCTTCCCAGAACCAGTGGCTCACTGGCTTAACCAATTAGCCTCAGGTATATACTCATGGCTGTTGCTGCTCCCCATATGGGACACCTCTGGAAACTCACCAGCAGGTAGCTGATCTATGTGAGCATCAATCAGCCATGAGAAAGACCTGTATATACCATTTATTTTTCACTGTAAACTCATAATGCTACAATACTCAAAATGGTGCTGAAGACAAATAAGAAAAACACACGGAGGTAGTAAATGACCATGACTGACCAAACATGCTCAGTCCTTGACGGAGGTATTGAGGGCTTTCTGATGAATACATGGTTGAAAAGGGTCCTTTATTGTGTTTTTCCAGAAACGAGAGTAAATAAAAAAAGAGTCCTTGAAAACGTCCCTTTACAATGTCAGATAAAAATCCATGTGTTCAAACATCCATCAGTGATCCAAGATCGTATAGTGGATGGCAACTCCATCGATGAAACAAGAAAGCAACAGTGCTCGATGGTGCCTGCATCTGACGCGTATCTTCAGATTGCGGTCATCACGCACAACGTTCACTGCAATAGACGCACTGCTATTATGATTTATCCGGTGGCGTACAGATATATCTGTAAATGTTGATTTCTGATTAAAATGAAGTCCCAGGCGTATCCGTCAACATGAGACCAGCTCACGCTTTCATCTTTTCAGAATGCCGCATTCTCTGTGAGCAGCCTATTTATTCACGCGCATTGACGATAACAATTACATTTCCCCAGTGCAGAACATGAAATACGGGGAATAACACAATGTAAAATGGATTGCCAAATAGTCACAAGTTGCAACAGGATACAGATGAGACAATATGTTAAATATCATCGAAGAAGTCTGTGTTCCTCTTGATCTAATAACCCCTGATGCACCCTCGTCTGTTTGTTTACATTACTGGAGTGCTGCGGTCATGAATAGGTTAACTAGGCCTCAACCTCATCCACGGAGTAAATTGGCACATCAGTCCGAGACATACGCTATCCTCGCGGCCATGTTTAACTTGTCTCTACACGTACTCGCTTCAGTCTAGCAGTGTACAAATGGTACGAAAGGCTAGTAAATTGTTAAGTGCAGGAACGATCTCCGGAGTATTCGACCAAGAATGTCTGACAGCTAGCTTGGACGACACTAACATAAATTGCTAGCAGTGGATAGCAAGCTGGCTAGCTACGTGCATTAGCTATCTGGCTAGCTAGTTGTTACGCAAATGCTCAAAATGACAAAGCTATCAAATTCATCATACTGCTAGATTTGTTTATTGAAGGGATTTGTATCTGTCTGAATCTATCAATCAATTGCGTATGCATCGGACCGTGTGTAACGTTACACACAACTACTAGTTAGCTGAATTAACACAGGCTAGCAGCAGCTTTTTGCCATCCATAAACTCCAGAGCAGGCTATGCTCAGCAACATCATGCTTTTACTTTGGATGTTCTTGCTGAAGTTTGGAGGACAAGTGACAACACCAATTGTTTATCTTACGTTAGCTGGCCACCACAGATGGGTTTGTTGCAGTCTACATTGACGCAAGTAGCACTGCAATTGTCAGTCAAAATAACCTGTGCTACTTCAAAATACATCCGACAGGTTCAACTCGAGAAGGCAACCAGAGCCGAGCCTCAAGTGCACCAGTCCAAATAACACCGTACCCTCCGTAACGCCCCTGGCCCTGCACACGCAGAACAGAAACAGAAAGCAGTCAAAGAAACGCAATTATTGTCCTCATGTCACTACCCTTCCTTTACACAACAAATGTCTGTTACTATTGTTTTTCTTAACACCATGAAACCAATTAAATTATTTGAGGAACAATGACTGCTGAGTACTCGATCTATAAGATGGTAGCTAAATTTACTAAAACCTGTCTGAATACGCCTGCATTTGTTTACTCCCAAAACCGTTAGCTACCTGCCTGTTTAGCCGTATGGTTACTGTCAACATCCAACATTGATATTCTATTGCTTTGGCACCAACTCATATTCAAATGTAAAGCAACGTGAAATCGTATTCACCATCAATTAACTTTCTACCACACAAGGCGGATCATATGCAGGTGTGCGTAAAACTGGTGCATTCACCTATCCCATATCCCACTGGCTCTCCAGTTGCTGGTTAAATTTTTTGCAAGCTAGCCACCAATGCGCTACTCCCTCTAACGTTAATTTAAAAAAATAAACACCACCTTGGCCTCAGTCGGCTCCCGCACACACCCCTACCTCGTATCTAATCAACGTCTCAAAAAGGTAATCGACTGAAAATATAGTTAGCAGAAGTATTTCACTCCAACGCTGTCATTAGCAGCAGCGATGATGATAACTCGGACCCCAATGACAGAAAGTGGGGCGAGACCACAGTACTGTTCTGTGTTGGTTGCTGCTCCCCTTGGACCAAAGAAAATGACAGGATTGAGCTCAAAGGCAGGAAACCGAAGCGAGAGTCCAGTCGGAGATGCTCTGACACAGATCCGTGGAATCGTGGGCTTTATATAGAAATAGCCGCTCGAGGTCCGGTGCGATCTCCGCCTGCAGCAGGTCACTTCGCGCGCGCCCACTCCTGTCCGTCAGCTCGGCAGGTATTTGTAGTAGAAAAGTTATTGTATCATAACATCTCCTCACTTTAGCTCAACTCTCTTCCTAACAATTTCTCCTCTCTGGCCTCGTCTGGCCCTTTCTTTCTTTTCCCCTCCCCTCTTGTTGTAAACGCTCTTTCAGTGTGTCAACCTCGCCCAACCGTGCCCCGCCCTTTCTCTACATCTAAGCGCCGCCATTGGTCAAGGCAGCCACCTGTCATCCCACCGCCGTGACCGCTGATTGGTTCAAATATACACTGGAATGTCAGTCATATGCAAATCTCACTCGGTCAGTCACTGATCGCTGCAATGAAATAGAGCTCCTAAAAAAATACATATAAAATTGGAACATGACTTCCTATTGGCTCTTATGTTATTCAATCCAACCGTGACGTATCTGGCGTTAATTTATTTGCTACAAAGCCCAAGTTCCCCAACCTGAATCATACCGCAATAAATCATTTACATAATCCCGCCCATGTCCCATCTCCATTGGTCTATTTTAGGTAGTATGCAAGATTGATTGCAGAGCAAGCAAATCGAACAGAGACACTCGGATGGAGGACAACAAATCGCTTGACAGAAGTTTAAAAAAGGTCCCTCTCACCAAAAATAGTTTTTAAAAACACATGCCTTACCGACTTCGACCATCTGCATAGGGAGCGCTCTAGAAATCAAACTCTTTGAAGTGGACCAGTGAAGCAGTTTCCACTAGATAGCAGCCACAAAGTCAAAATTGGCAATTTGGTAAGAATGTATGAAAACAAAAATGTGCTTTTTGGTCTTAATTTAAGGTTAGGGTTAGGCAAGGTTAGCAGTGGGGTTAAAGTGCAAATGACAAGTGTTTTAACTACTTTGCAGATACGAAACAAACAGACAATCGTATCAGTTAAAAATATCTAATTCCAAGTTTATGCTACAAAAACCAACTTTTATAAAATGTTTTAAAAATAGGTTCTATTTGACTCAACATTCCATGAGGTATACTAAGGCATTGTTGCCAGAATAGATGGATGCAGTTCAATGCATGATTATAATTCATCAATACACTTCTTGGTAGTCCAAAAAATATTGCTATCAGGTTGTAAATCACAGCTGGCCTGGTACATTGTTTGCTGCCACCATTCGGGAAGCACTGTTTTAGTTTCAATGACTGAATATTTTGGACAAAACTGACAAATGTAACTAAGGCTGAAATGTCAATACAATCAAACTAGTGTAACAGTATAACTTTAAACCGTCCCCTCGCCCCGACACGGGCGCGAACCAGGGACCCTCTGCACACATCAACAACGGTTGCCCACGAAGCACGGTCGTTACCCATCGCTCCACAAAAGCCGCGGCCCTTGCACAGCAAGGGGAAACCCTACTTAAAGTCTCAGAGCAAGTGACGTAACTGATTGAAATGCTACTAGCGCGTACCCGCTAACTAGCTAGCCATTTCACATCCGTTACACTCACCCCCCTTTCAACCTCCTCCTTTTCCGCAGCAACCAGTGATCCGGGTCACGGCACCAATGTAACAGTATAACTTTAAACCGTCCCCTCGCCCCGACACGGGCGCGAACCAGGGACCCTCTGCACACATCAACAACGGTTGCCCACGAAGCACGGTCGTTACCCATCGCTCCACAAAAGCCGCGGCCCTTGCACAGCAAGGGGAAACCCTACTTAAAGTCTCAGAGCAAGTGACGTAACTGATTGAAATGCTACTAGCGCGTACCCGCTAACTAGCTAGCCATTTCACATCCGTTACACTAGCAAGGGCTATGATCACAAGTAAGTCATAACATGGCTAATAGACTAGCGTATCTATTTATGTAGCAAGCTAAAAACACAGAGCCTAACGTTAGTTAGCTAGCTAGCTGCTAGGAGAAATGCCATTGGAGGAGCGACTTTTTTCCCCGGTGGCTTTTCACAGCTAGAGATGCAGGTGTCATTTGGTTAGCTAGCAAGAACTTGAATAACTGTCATCCAGTTACCTAGCATTGTAACGTTCGTCGTCGGAATGAGACCAAAGCACAGCGTGGAAAGTGTTCATGATTTAATGTTCACAAAAACACTCAAACAAAATGACAAAAGGAGAAAACGAAAGCGCACAGTTCTGTCAGGGAAACAACCTAAACAGAAAACAACACCCCACAAAACCCAAACGGAAAATGACAACTTATATATGATCCCCAATCAGAGACAACGATAGACAGCTGCCTCTGATTGGGAACCACACTCGGCAAAACAACAAATAAATAGAAAACATAGATTTTCCAACCCGAGTCACACCCTGACC
Source organism: Salvelinus alpinus (assembly GCF_045679555.1). Taxonomy (NCBI): domain Eukaryota; kingdom Metazoa; phylum Chordata; class Actinopteri; order Salmoniformes; family Salmonidae; genus Salvelinus; species Salvelinus alpinus. The sequence continues at coordinate 34,264,943 of NC_092089.1, read as the reverse complement.
TAACCAAACATAGAGAATAAATAAGGATCTCTAAGGTCAGGGCGTGACAAGCATATCTCTTGCGTTCGCAAATTCACTCTGGCTATCTGGCTAGCCTAGTGGTTAGAGTGTTGGGCCAGTAACTGAAAGCTTGCTGGATCGAATCCCCGAGCTGACAAGGTAAAAATCTGTCGTTCTGCCACTGAGCAAGACAGTTAACCCACTGTCCCCCGGGCGCCGAAGACGTGGATGTCGATTATGGCAGCCCCCCGCACCTCTCTACTTCAGAGGGGTTGTGTTAAATGCAGAAGACACATTTCAGTTGCATGCATTCAGTTGTACAACTGACTAGGTATCCCCCTTTCCCCTGATTTCAGAGCACTCTTGTCTGAGTGTGCCAGAGCGCAGAATAACTGATGAATTTACGAATGCACAACACCTACTGAATATGACCGGTGTCAGTAAACGTAGGTAAAAAAAAAAGTAATAGTTAGTCACGAACGCTCTAGATAACATGTAAACAACCTAACTAAATCTGCTAGGGTGAGTAAAATAGGCAGAGTGAGGTCTCATTTGTGTCTGGAAGTAGCAAACTAGCCAGTTAGCTTGGGTGCTTGGTTGGGACAAGCTGCCGAAGGAAGAGTAGGCTTGTCACGTTCGTCGTCCTCCTCATCTGAGGAGGAGTAGTAAAAAGGATCGGAGGACCAATGCGCAGCGTGATACGAATACATCGTTACTTTTATTAACGAAGAACACTTACAAAACAATAAACGGACAAACGAACGAAAACGCAACAGTCCCGTATGGTGACATACACAAAGACACAGAAACAGGAACAATCACTCACAACCCACAATACAAAACAGGCTACCTAAATATGGTTCCCAATCAGAGACAACGAGAAACACCTGCCTCTGATTGAGAACCATATCAGGCCAAACACATAGAAACAGACAAACTAGACATACAACATAGAATGCCCACTCATATCACACCCTGACCAAACAAAACATACAACTCAAACTATGGTCAGGGCGTGACAGTACCACCCCCCCCCCCCCCACCCCCCCCGCAAAACCTAAACCTATAGGGGAGGGTCTGGGTGGGCATCCGTCCGCGGTGGCAGCTCTGGCGCGGGACGTGGACCCCACTCCACCATAGTCATTACCCGCTTCAGTGGCCTCTTTAGAGCGGCAACCCTCTCCGCCGACCTTGGACTGGGAACCCTAATAAAGGGCCCCACTGGACTGAGGAGCGCCTCTGGACTGAGGGGCGCCTCCGGACTGAGGGGCAGCTCTGGACTGAGGGGCAGCTCCTGACTGAGGGGCAGCTCCGGACTGAAAGGCAGCTCCGGACTGAGGGGCAGCTCCTGACTGAAGGGCAGCTCCGGACTGACGGGCAGCTCAGGCGGCTCAGGCGCCTCTGGACTGAAGGGCGGCTCAGGCGCCTCTGGACTGAAGGGCGGCTCAAGCGCCTCTGGACTGAATGGCGGCTCAGACGCCTCTGGACTGAAGGGCGACTCAGGCGGCTCCTGACTGAAGGGCGACTCAGGCGGCTCCTGACTGAAGGGCGACTCAGGCGGCTCAGGACAGACGGGCGGCTCAGGACAGACGGGCGGCTCAGGCGGCTCAGGACAGACGGGCGGCTCAGGCGGCTCAGGACAGACGGGCGGCTCAGGACAGACGGGCGGCTCAGGCGGCTCAGGACAGACGGGCAGCTCAGGCTGCTCAGGACAGACGGACGGCTCAGGCGGCGCTAGACAGGAGGGCGGCTCAGGCCTGCCGAGGCGCACTGTAGGCCTGGTGCGTGGTGCCGGAACTGGTGGTACTGGGATGGGGACATGCACCTCAGGGCGAGTGCGGGGAGGAGGAACAGGGCATACTGGACCCTGGAGGCGCACTGTAGGCCTGGTGCGTGCTGCCGGAACTGGTGGTACCGGGCTGGGAACACGCACCTCAGGGTGAGTGCGGAGAGGAGGAACAAGGCATACTGGACCCTGGAGGCGCACTGTAGGCCTGGTGCGTGGTGCCGGAACTGGTGGTACCGGGCTGGGAACACGCACCTCAGGGTGAGTGCGGGGAGGAGGAACAGGGCATACTGGACCCTGGAGGCCCACTGTAGGTCTCGTGCGTGGTGCTGGAACTGGAGGCCTGGTATGTGGAGGAGGCACCGGATAGACCGGACCGTGGAGGCGCACTGCAGGTCTCGAGCACCGAGCCTGCCCAACCCTACCTGGCTGAATGCTCCCCGTAGCCATGCCATGGGCTGTGCTGGTGAACCGGGGACACCATGCGTAGGGCTGGTGCCATGTACCCCGGCCAGAGGAGACGCACTGGAGACCAGATGCGTAGAGCTGGCTTCATGGCACCTGGCTCGATGCCCACTCTAGCCCGGCCGATACGAGGCGCTGCTATGTACCGCACCGGGCTATGCACACGTACTGGAGACACCGTGCGTATCTCCGCATAACACGGTGCCTGCCCGGACCATCTCTCTCCACGGTAAGCACGGGAAGTTGGCTCAGGTCTCCTACCTGACTTAGCCACAATCCCCGTGTGGCCCCCCCCAAGACATTTTTGGGGCTGCCTCTCGGGCTTCCTTGCCAGCCGTGTTCCCTCGTAACGCCGGTTCCCTTTTCCTACTGCCTCCGCTCTCCGGGCTGCCTCCACCTGTTCCCATGGAAGGCGATCCCTTCGAGCCAGAATCTCCTCCCATGTGTAACATCCCTTGCCGTCTAGAATGTCCTCCCATATCCATTCCTCTCGAGCTTTCGGCCGCTGCTGCTGCTGCTGCCCGTTACCACGCTGCTTGGGCCTTTGGTGGTGGGTGATTCTGTAACGTTCTTCGTCGGGCGAAAGAGAGGAGGACCAAAATGCAGCGTGATGATTATCCATTTTAATAGAATACTTTAGCAACGAACAAAAACAATAAACCGACAAAATGAACGAAGACGCAACAGTCCCGTATGATGACATACACAAAGACACAGAAACAGGAACAATCACCCACAACCCACAATACAAAACAGGCTACGTAAATATGGTTCCCAATCAGAGACAACGAGAAACACCTGCCTCTGATTGAGAACCATATCAGGCCAAACACATAGAAACAGACAAACTAGACATACAACATAGAATGCCCACTCATATCACACCCTGACCAAACAAAACATAGAAACATTCAACTCAAACTATGGTCAGGGCGTGACAAGGCTACAATTCCCCATCGTTTATCAGTGCAATTTTACGGCCAACTAGCTGAAAGTTTGAGTTCATCTAACGTTAGATTTTAGCACATCTTGCTCTGGCGAGCATTAGTTAATGATCTTGTTGCTGTTGATGTGCATCACTGAGGGAGAGAGAACCTACATTTCATGGTTGTTTGATAAATAGGACTGTAAAGTTCCCAAATGTAAGAGGACTCCTGTGGTATTTGCAGAAATCCATTCAGGTCTATATTGTGGCTTTTGGCAAATGCGTTCTAATGATCTAAAGTTGTGTTGTTGCAACTGCCTGTAAACACACAGTCCAGTTCAAAGTGAATGATGGCAGGCCCGTGTGGCAAATGGCATGTTTGCAAAAAGGCCTACTGTAGCTTCGATTGGCTATGACACACCGGCCTGCGTAGACTCCGGTCCTGGACGAGACATACAGTACCAGTCAAAAGTTTGGACACACCTACTCATTCAAGGGTTTTTCTTTATTTTTACTATTTCCTACATTGTAGAATAATAGTGAATACATCAAAACAATGAAATAACACATATGGAATCATGTAGTAACCAAAAAATTGTTAAACAAATGAAAATAGATTTTATATTTGAGATTCTTCAAAGTAGCCACCCTTTGCCATGATGACAGCTTTGCACACTCTTGGCATTCTCTCAACCAGCTTCATGAGGAATGATTTTCCAACAGTCTTGAAGGAGTTCCCACATATGCTGAGCCCTTGTTGGCTGTTTTTCCTTCACTCTGCGGTCCAACTCATCCCAAACCATCTCAATTGGTTTGAGGTCGGGTGATTATAGAGGCCAGGTCATCTGATGCAGCACTCCATCACTCTCCTTCTTGATCAAATAGCCCTTACACAGTCTGGAGGTATGTTGGGTCTTTGTCCTGTTGAAAAACAAATGATGTTCCCACTAAGCGCAAACAAGATGGGATGGAGTATCGCTGCAGAATGTTGTGGAGCCATGCTGGTTAAGTGTGCCTTGAATTCTAAATAAATCACTGACAGTGTCAGCACATCCACACCATCGCACCTCCTCCTCCATGCTTCACAGTGGGAACCACACATGTGAAGATCATCCATTCACCTACTCTGCGTCTCACAAAGACACAACGGTTGGAACCAAAAATCTCAAATTTGGACTCATCACACCAAAGGACAGATTTCCCCCGGTCTAATGTCCATTGCTCGTGTTTCTTGGCCCAAGCAAGTCTCTTCTTCTTATTGGTGTCCTTTAGTAGCGGTTTCTTTGCAGCAACTCGACCATGAAGGCCTGATTCACGCAGTCCCCACTGAACAGTTGATGTTGAGATGTGTCTGTTACTTGAACTCTGAAGAATTTATTTGGGCTGCAATTTCTAAGGCTGGTAACTCTGATAAACTTATCCTCTGCAGCAGAGGTAACTCTGGGTCTTCCTTTCCTGTGACGGTCCTTATGAGAGCCAGTTTCATCATAGCGCTTGATGGTTTTTGCGACTGCACTTGAAGTAACTTTCCAAGTTCTTAAAATTTTCCGGAATGACTGACCTTCATGTCTTAAAGTAACGATGGGCTGTCGTTTCTCTTTGCTTATTTGAACTGTTCTTGCCATAATATGGACTTGGCATTTTACCAAATAGGGCTATCTTCTGTATACCAACCCTAACTTTTCGCAACACAACTGATTGGCTCAAACGCATTAAGAAGGAAAGAAATTGTCACGATCGTCGTATTGTGGAAGAGAGGAGGACCAAGGCGCAGCGTGATAACAATACATCTTCTTTATTTAACGAAGACGAACATGAAACGAACACTGACAAACTATACAAAAACAACAAACGACCGTGAAGCTAATTAAACGAAAGTGCAGACACAAGCAACTAACGTAAAGACATAGACCCACAATCACCCACAACCTACCTAATGACTATGGCTGCCTAAATATGGCTCCCAATCAGAGACAACGATAGACAGCTGTCTCTAATTGAGAACCAATCTAGGCAACCATAGACATACAAACACCTAGACTGAACACTGCCCCATAAACATACAACAACCCCTAGACAATACAAAAACACATACATCCCCCATGTCACACCCTGACCTAACTAAAATAATAAAGAAAACAAAGATAACTAAGGCCAGGGTGTGACAGAAATTCCACAAATTAACTTTTAACAAGGCACACCTGTTAATTGAAATGCATTCCAGGTGACTACCTTATGAAGCTGGTTGAGAGAATGCCAAGAGTGTGCAAAGCTGTCATCAAGGCAAAGGTCATACTTTGAAGAATCTCAAATATAAAACATTTTGATTTGTTTAACACTTTTTTGGTTACTACATGATTCCATATGTGTTATTTCATAGTTTGGATGTCTTTACTATTATTCTACAATGTAGAAAATAATACAAATAAACAAAAACTCTGGAATGAGTAGGTGTGTCCAAACTTTTAACTGGTACTGTATGTTTTTATTAGGTTTAATTTACTGCAGTGTCTATTAATTGTTCAAACGCATGGCCGCTTTCCCACTCTATATTGCTATAGAATTCTCACAAATGCCTTACTATACGTTGTTCCCAAACATTCTATTAATTTATGAAAACATGAAAATTGCCATATCTAAGTGCTCGCTTAGAATTAAATTCTTTTTTAAAGTGTAATATTCTTCCTGGTGGTGTATATGAACAGATTTTTTTTAAATAAAATGGCATGTGGCTAAAATGCTGTCAGTTCCACTACGGTTAGAGTTAGGTTTAAAATCACATTTTAAGAAGATCAATTGTAGAAATAGGCAGGGTTTATGACTTTGCCTGTGAGACCACACAATCTGTATCTTTGGGCTTTTTGTTATTAAATGCATGAATAATATTTCCAGACAATTCCCTTCCACATTCCAGGAATCATGTCATTTATCCTCTGAGTCTGTAGGTTTATTACAGTGTAATAACATCAACCAGTCATCTAGCATCATCTAATGTAGCCTACTCTCTGATGTTATAACTGCTGCTCAGTGCTCAGTCATGTGTTTTATGACTCAGCAGGGCATACACACACAACATGTGACTGAATTACAGGAATGATAAAAAGAGACAGAGTATTGGTAATGAGTAATTAGCAGCATTAAAGAAGCTTAGAGGAACCAACGCTAGTGTCTTTTCCAACTAGACTACTATTCTACTACTTCTTCAACTAATTGCTCCACTACCATTGTGTTTTAAATAGTGGCAGTACAGCAGCAGCAGTTCTACATAATGGTAGTCATGAGTATTAGAAGTAGCCTAATGGTTGTGGAACGATGAAATACAGTTTCACCACCATAAAATCAGATGGTTGGACAATTATTCACTCTATTACAACATGTTATTTAACCACGTGTACGCGACACACATACACACTGCTATGCGTGGTTGGCACACACACTGGCATGTAAACTGAGTGGTAAATGATCGAGTTGTTTGTGGAGCGTTTCTCTCAGTTTCCGTGTCATTAGTCAGAGACAGAGAGGGGAGGCGAGCAATGATGTCATTTTCCACCATAAAAAGCCCATTTAATCCCAGAATATTAATTTTCAAAATGTTTCCATAGTGCAGTTTAACATTCCCTAGACTGACTTTTAAATGTGTGTGTGTGTGTATATGTTGAGCACACACATCATGCACACACACAACAAGCACACACGCTTTCTGACAGATTCAAGAACACACGCGTGTACTGTATACATATGCACACCTGTACACACATACGCAGTCGCACTTACACACAAACCAGGACTGAGAAAGAAAATGAGTGGTGGAGGTTTTAGAAACAGGGAAAAATGGGTGGGAATAGAAGAGAGGGAGGAGGTAGTATCAGTGTAAAAATAGACTAACAGTCATGCTGTGTAGAGGGGAGGAGAGAGGGAGGGGAAACAGAACTTCTCTTATGGGAGGAAGGGTGGAGAGGCCAGAGATGGGGGAGATGGATCACACACACACACACACACACACACACACACACACACACACACACACACACACACACACACACACACACACACACACACACACACACACACACACACACACACACACACACACACACACACACACACACACACACACAGAGTGCAGTGAGTGCAAACACACAAATCAACTACTAAGGGCACTGACTGCAACTCATATTACTGAAAAAAGGTTGCCTATAGATGTCTACATATCATTTATCACTAAATACTGCTGCTAATAGAAAACTCATAACACGTGCAAACATACACACATTATGACAAATTGAGTGTGTTGGCACAGTACATCTACACACAATTTTCACTAATGGCTGCAAATAGCGTACTTCATAACACACAGTCTAAACTATGACAAATAGTGTGTCTAATACCCTCCAGCACAGTGTACATTTTATTTTAACTGTTCTGTTCAAATACAATAGAGGGAGGGTCTAATCTCCCTCTTCTAGCCAGTCATCTCACAGGGAGCTTTGGGAGCCAGCCAATAAGGTCACAGCGAGCGCGACTAGCTCAGATCAGGCAAATGTTGTTGTCATAGTAAACAACTTATATTAACGTTCCTGTCACGCCCTGACCTTAGAGAGCCTTTTTATGTCTCTATTTGGTTTGGTCAGGGTGTGATTTGGGGTGGGCATTCTATGTTTTGTTTTCTATAATTTTGTGTTTCTATGTTTTGGCCGGGTATGGTTCTCAATCAGGGACAGCTGTCTATCGTTGTATCTGATTGGGAACCATACTTAGGTAGCCCATTTTCCCTCCTTTCATTGTGGGTAGTTAACTTTGTTTGTGGCACTAATGCCCTGTGAGCTTCACGGTTGTTTTTCGTTTGTTGTTTTGTTGGCGACATTTTGAAATAAAAAGGAAAATGTACGCTCACCAGGCTGCACCTTGGTCTTCTTCCAGCAACGGCCGTGACAGTTCCAGAACCACTACTGAAAGACGACAGACATACAGTATCTGCTCTCAGCTACTGTCAACAGCATCCTACCCTTTTGCTTAAATGAAAAATTCAGGAAAAATTGAAAGATTAACTTAATCAACATTTAAATGGCAGTCGAAACAGCCTTATTCTTTGAAGTGTTCTTATCTGTCATTCATTGTGTTGTCCATTCAGCTGGGATTTTCTCTCCAGTCTCTGAGGGAGTCACTTCTGTCATGGGAATACCCAAGCCTGTGGCATTAAGCGAACGGTTAAACGAATGGGCATTAGACCCGACCTCCACGAAAAAAGTGAGAGAATACAGCTTTGAAACTGCCCTGAGCTCTGACCATGTCAATACATATAAACCGCTACAGAGAGCGCCAGAGGGAGAGAGGGGAGGTTACAGCCCTGTCACTGAGGGTACACTGTTATTAAACTACACTGAACAAAAATATAAACGCAGGCCACAATCAACAGCCTGATCAACTCTATGCGAAGGAGATGTGTCGCGCTGCATGAGGCAAATGGTGGTCACCAGATACTGACTGGTTTTCTGATCCACGCCCCTACCTTTTTTTAATTAAAGGTATCTGTGACCAACAGATGCATATCTTTATTCCCAGTCATGTGAAATCCATAGATCAGGACCTAATGAATGTATTAAATTAACTGATTTCCTTCTCTGAACTGTAACTCAGTAAAATCTTTGAAATGATTGCGTATTATATTTTTATTTTTAGGCTCTACAAACCTGTTTTTTATGAGTTTATAAATGCTTTCCTAACCCTAAATAATCTACAAAATGATGAAACAGAGATGAATATACACATATTTTCATGTCATTCTGTCATTGATCCCTAATAATCTGAACTGTTCCCTCCATATAGTCTGTCGAGACAATTCTAATTAAAGGTGCCACATTTAAAGGGATGGCTTTAGATACATTGAATCAAAACTAAACGAGAAAATCTGTTGGCCGGCAAGTGGGTGGGTTTTCAGCGGTGAATAAAATGTATTCAGCGCAGGCAGTGCAAGGGAACCAAGCTGGCAAAGCCTGTTATGCACCTGGCATAAGGTAAGTGTGAATACCAACTACTGAGAAGTGCATAGGAAAGGCGTGCGTAGGAAAGGTATACATTTCCTGTCTGAATTGGTCCCACAGTGATGATATAAAAATAAAAAGACTGCATGGGGGCTATAAACATATGCAAGTTAAACAAGAGTCATTTTGTTATGTAGGCTATGTGACACACATTTATGTATGTTAGGAAAGAATGTCGGGTAGCAACAAATGAAACAGCACGCGGCTGCAGACAGATCACAGAACAACAGGCAGGAAATACAAGAGATTATCAATAGACATTCAAGCCATTAAATTGAGGATAGACTAAACCTAGAATGATGAGATTACTTGGGCTGAATACTCCTCTCCCTCTGAGAGACCTAATAGATCACCATGCAGACTTGACTGAATAGTGACAGACCACTAGTGCTCAGGACCAAATGAAAAGACATGGAGAGGAGTGTTGAAATTAAAGGGAGAAAATCTCGAAAGAGAGAGGGTGTTGGAGGGAGAAAGAGGCGAGAGAGAGAGACTGTGGTGTGCCCCTATATGTGATGCCAGGTGAGAGTGGGAGTCAGGGTGGGTGTTGGAGGGAGAAAGAGGCGAGAGAGAGAGACTGTGGTGTGCCCCTATATGTGATGCCAGGTGAGAGTGGGAGTCAGGGTGGGTGTTGGAGGGAGAAAGAGGCGAGAGAGAGAGACTGTGGTGTGCCCCTATATGTGATGCCAGGTGAGAGTGGGAGTCAGGGGGGTGTTGGAGCTAAGCTTAACGATCTCCCTCTCCTGTCTCTGATTGGTAGAGCTCTGCCCTGTATCTGTGTAGGAGTTTGTTCTCATCGAACCAAAACCTACATATTGAGGGACTGCATAATACTCTGTGTCTACAGGAATATCTTCACACTGTATGAGGTGTTTATCTATGCTGCGGGTGTGTCTGTACGTTTATGTCCAGTTTCTCTGTGGGTGTTTCCTGTTCTCTGACATGAGGCTCTACGTAAAGTCCCTGACTTTCCGCCCCCTCCAACACCCCCCTGACTCTCACTCTCACCTGGCATCACATATAGGGGCACACCACAGTCTCTCTCTCTCGCCTCTTTCTCCCTCCAACACCCACCCTGACTCCCACTCTCACCTGGCATCACATATAGGGGCACACCACAGTCTCTCTCTCTCGCCTCTTTCTCCCTCCAACACCCCCCTGACTCCCACTCTCACCTGGCATCGCATATAGGGGCACACCACAGTCTCTCTCTCTCGCCTCTTTCTCCCTCCAACACCCACCCTGACTCTCACTCTCACCTGGCATCACATATAGGGGCACACCACAGTCTCTCTCTCTCGCCTCTTTCTCCCTCCAACACCCACCCTGACTCCCACTCTCACCTGGCATCACATATAGGGGCACACCACAGTCTCTCTCTCTCGCCTCTTTCTCCCTCCAACACCCACCCTGACTCTCACTCTCACCTGGCATCACATATAGGGGCACACCACAGTCTCTCTCTCTCGCCTCTTTCTCCCTCCAACACCCACCCTGACTCCCACTCTCACCTGGCATCACATATAGGGGCACACCACAGTCTCTCTCTCTCGCCTCTTTCTCCCTCCAACACCCACCCTGACTCTCACTCTCACCTGGCATCACATATAGGGGCACACCACAGTCTCTCTCTCTCGCCTCTTTCTCCCTCCAACACCCACCCTGACTCCCACTCTCACCTGGCATCACATATAGGGGCACACCACAGTCTCTCTCTCTCGCCTCTTTCTCCCTCCAACACCCACCCTGACTCCCACTCTCACCTGGCATCACATATAGGGGCACACCACAGTCTCTCTCTCTCGCCTCTTTCTCCCTCCAACACCCCCCTGACTCCCACTCTCACCTGGCATCGCATATAGGGGCACACCACAGTCTCTCTCTCTCGCCTCTTTCTCCCTCCAACACCCACCCTGACTCTCACTCTCACCTGGCATCACATATAGGGGCACACCACAGTCTCTCTCTCTCGCCTCTTTCTCCCTCCAACACCCCCCTGACTCCCACTCTCACCTGGCATCGCATATAGGGGCACACCACAGTCTCTCTCTCTCGCCTCTTTCTCCCTCCAACACCCACCCTGACTCTCACTCTCACCTGGCATCACATATAGGGGCACACCACAGTCTCTCTCTCTCGCCTCTTTCTCCCTCCAACACCCACCCTGACTCCCACTCTCACCTGGCATCACATATAGGGGCACACCACAGTCTCTCTCTCTCGCCTCTTTCTCCCTCCAACACCCACCCTGACTCTCACTCTCACCTGGCATCACATATAGGGGCACACCACAGTCTCTCTCTCTCGCCTCTTTCTCCCTCCAACACCCACCCTGACTCCCACTCTCACCTGGCATCACATATAGGGGCACACCACAGTCTCTCTCTCTCGCCTCTTTCTCCCTCCAACACCCACCCTGACTCTCACTCTCACCTGGCATCACATATAGGGGCACACCACAGTCTCTCTCTCTCGCCTCTTTCTCCCTCCAACACCCACCCTGACTCCCACTCTCACCTGGCATCACATATAGGGGCACACCACAGTCTCTCTCTCTCGCCTCTTTCTCCCTCCAACACCCACCCTGACTCCCACTCTCACCTGGCATCACATATAGGGGCACACCACAGTCTCTCTCTCTCGCCTCTTTCTCCCTCCAACACCCCCCTGACTCCCACTCTCACCTGGCATCGCATATAGGGGCACACGACAGTCTCTCTCTCTCGCCTCTTTCTCCCTCCAACACCCACCCTGACTCTCACTCTCACCTGGCATCACATATAGGGGCACACCACAGTCTCTCTCTCTCGCCTCTTTCTCCCTCCAACACCCACCCTGACTCCCACTCTCACCTGGCATCACATATAGGGGCACACCACAGTCTCTCTCTCTCGCCTCTTTCTCCCTCCAACACCCACCCTGACTCTCACTCTCACCTGGCATCACATATAGGGGCACACCACAGTCTCTCTCTCTCGCCTCTTTCTCCCTCCAACACCCACCCTGACTCCCACTCTCACCTGGCATCACATATAGGGGCACACCACAGTCTCTCTCTCTCGCCTCTTTCTCCCTCCAACACCCACCCTGACTCTCACTCTCACCTGGCATCACATATAGGGGCACACCACAGTCTCTCTCTCTCGCCTCTTTCTCCCTCCAACACCCACCCTGACTCCCACTCTCACCTGGCATCACATATAGGGGCACACCACAGTCTCTCTCTCTCGCCTCTTTCTCCCTCCAACACCCCCCTGACTCCCACTCTCACCTGGCATCACATGTAGGGGCACACCACAGTCTCTCTCTCTCTCGCCTCTTTCTCCCTCCAACACCCACCCTGACTCTCACTCTCACCTGGCATCACATATAGGGGCACACCACAGTCTCTCTCTCTCGCCTCTTTCTCCCTCCAACACCCACCCTGACTCCCACTCTCACCTGGCATCACATATAGGGGCACACCACAGTCTCTCTCTCTCTCCCTCCAACACCCACCCTGACTCCCACTCTCATCTGGCATCACATATAGGGGCACACCACAGTCTCTCTCTCTCTCACCTCGTTCTCCCGCCCACTTTCTCCCACTCCCCAAATCCATCTCTCCCCCTCTCTCTCCTTCCTCCTACCAGTCATTTGCTCTATCCAATTATAACTCGATTTGCCACCCTCCACAGTTACCATGGTAACAGTCATGTTGGGCACAAGTCCACATGTCACTTGTGGAGACCAACGGCCCACTGAACGCACCACAACACACACCACCCTCCACCTGGCCTCTGTGTCTTCCCTAGAGACAGAGCGTTATGATGTCATCTATTCCTGCGTAATCAAATCATGGAATTCGGCTTCTGTAAAAAACAGAACTAGTGTGCGTCACGTCAACCTGAAGCTTTCCTGAGACCATGAGCTGTGTGTGTTTCAGTGTGTGATCCAGCCTGCCCAGACAAATCATGGACATGGGTACAAGAGATGCTCAGTGTTCTTCAGTACACACATATCCACCATCGACAGTCGAGCTCTTTATCGTCTGTTATTTTCAGACACAGGACACATGCGCACTACCACTGAGCATTACCCTGTTCCAGAGCACAGTACTTCTCCTGTTCCCACTCCCTAGCCACTGATCTAGGATCAACTCAACATTGCCAAATCCTAACCTTAACCATTATCGGGGGGAACACACCAAACTGACACCAGATCAGCGTCTAGGTGCACCGTGTCCCTGTTCCGTGGCTGAGATGTAATGTGTGTGTTTGTCCACCTGGAGGCAGTATGAGCCAGCAGATAAAGCACCAGCAGATAGACAGAGCCATGCCAGACAGCCTGGGAAAACACTAGAGCAGGAGAGAGAGGAGGAGAGCGGGAAGAGAGATGTTTGACCTCCCTAAAATAAAAACTCCTCTCCTAAAGTAAAGCTAAGCCTGACTTAGGTCGGAGAGCACCTGTACTTCAGAGGAACATTAAAAATTAACTTTTTAGACCCCCCCCAAAAAATATATGTTTTATGAAGTACAATAGTGACGCATAAGCTTGCCCTTGTGTATTTGACTATATATACATGGTAATATAACGATATGAATGAGTGTTAGTCTATCCAGATGTGTGGTAGTCTGTTGCCATGGTCTGGGAGCCAGTGCGAGGCTTTAAGTGTTACGTAAAGGGGAGGGGGTGTTGTTATTCCCGGGTATCTGTATCCGGGTAGACCAGGATGGCGAGAGGGAGAGGAGGAGACTGCAGTGCGATGGAGCGAAGGGTTAACATGGAGAATGGGCGCTTTTTGTGGTTTGGGAAAGGCAGAGCGAGACAGAGAAAGGAGAGGGGAAGAGACGGGTCTCCAGTTGCTTTTCCTGAGTGTGTGTGTGTGTATAAGTGAGTGCCCTGTGTTGGGTGTGTGTGTATAAGTGAGTGCCCTGTGTTGGGTGTGTGTGTATAAGTGAGTGCCCTGTGTTGGGTGTGTGTGTATAAGTGAGTGCCCTGTGTTGGGTGTGTGTGTATAAGTGAGTGCCCTGTGTTGGGTGTGTGTGTATAAGTGAGTGCCCTGTGTTGGGTGTGTGTGTATAAGTGAGTGCCCTGTGTTGGGTGTGTGTGTATAAGTGAGTGCCCTGTGTTGGGTGTGTGTGTATAAGTGAGTGCCCTGTGTTGGGTGTGTGTGTATAAGTGAGTGCCCTGTGTTGGGTGTGTGTGTATAAGTGAGTGCCCTGTGTTGGGTTTGTGTGTATAAGTGAGTGCCCTGTGTTGGGTGTGTGTGTATAAGTGAGTGCCCTGTGTTGGGTGTGTGTGTATAAGTGAGTGCCCTGTGTTGGGTGTGTGTGTATAAGTGAGTGCCCTGTGTTGGGTGTGTGTGTATAAGTGAGTGCCCTGTGTTGGGTTTGTGTGTATAAGTGAGTGCCCTGTCTTGGGTGTGTGTGTATAAGTGAGTGCCCTGTGTTGGATGTGTGTGTGTATAAGTGAGTGCCCTGTGTTGGGTGTGTGTGTATAAGTGAGTGCCCTGTGTTGGGTGTGTGTGTATAAGTGAGTACCTTGTGTTGGGTGTGTGTGTATAAGTTAGTGCCCTGTGTTGGGTGTGTGTGTATAAGTGAGTGGCCTGTGTTGGGTGTGTGTGTGTGTGTATAAGTGAGTGCCCTGTGTTGGGTGTGTGTGTGTAAGTGAGTGCCCTGTCTTGGGTGTGTGTGTATAAGTGAGTGCCCTGTGTTGGGTGTGTGTGTATAAGTGAGTGCCCTGTGTTGGGTGTGTGTGTATAAGTGAGTGCCCTGTGTTGGGTGTGTGTGTATAAGTGAGTGCCCTGTGTTGGGTGTGTGTGTATAAGTGAGTGCCCTGTGTTGGGTGTGTGTGTATAAGTGAGTGCCCTGTGTTGGGTGTGTGTGTATAAGTGAGTGCCCTGTGTTGGGTGTGTGTGTATAAGTGAGTATTCTGTGTTGGGTTTGTGTGTATAAGTGAGTGCCCTGTGTTGGGTGTGTGTGTATAAGTGAGTGCCCTGTGTTGGGTGTGTGTGTATAAGTGAGTGCCCTGTGTTGGGTGTGTGTGTATAAGTGAGTGCCCTGTGTTGGGTGTGTGTGTATAAGTGAGTGCCCTGTGTTGGGTTTGTGTGTATAAGTGAGTGCCCTGTCTTGGGTGTGTGTGTATAAGTGAGTGCCCTGTGTTGGATGTGTGTGTGTATAAGTGAGTGCCCTGTGTTGGGTGTGTGTGTATAAGTGAGTGCCCTGTGTTGGGTGTGTGTGTATAAGTGAGTACCTTGTGTTGGGTGTGTGTGTGTATAAGTTAGTGCCCTGTGTTGGGTGTGTGTGTATAAGTGAGTGGCCTGTGTTGGGTGTGTGTGTGTGTGTATAAGTGAGTGCCCTGTGTTGGGTGTGTGTGTGTAAGTGAGTGCCCTGTCTTGGGTGTGTGTGTATAAGTGAGTGCCCTATGTTGGGTGTGTGTGTATAAGTGAGTGCCCTGTGTTGGGTGTGTGTGTGCGTGGCATGCCCCATGCTGCATCTGTGTGTGTTTGTAACTGGCCGGCCCCGGTGGTGGGTGTGTGTGTGTTTGTGTGCCCAGATTCGGGTGTCTGTGTGTGCCAGCCTGCTGTTGGGTAGATGTGTGTGAAGGCGCTAAGCCCATTCAGGCTGGCCGTGAAGCACTGACTATCCAGATTTCACCTCATAATCACAGAGAAAGCTGGAGTTTCCATCGCAAATCTGTTTCCATTTGGCTCTGTGAGAAACTAACGGGGTCTACTAACTAACACAGGGCTGAGAAGGATCATTTAGTTCTAATAGACTCTGTATGAAGCATGCACCAACCACACTCACAGTCCTAACCTCACTACAAAAGGTTCATTCATGCTACATACAGTAGATTTGTATTCCAGAAAGTAATGGCATAACCTTGTTTGACCGGGCCTGGCCAGAACTAGGCTAATGCTGTAGGTGGTCACTTTAAAGGTGGAGCACATAGCCTAACTAGAATAAGAAGTGAAACCGTTGATTTGAATTATTTAGAGAACAGTCAGATTCTGAAATCAAAATGTTGGAGTAGGCGTGTCAAAATGAGAATGTAATGTAGAGGCCTAAGTTGTTTATCAGAGTACTATTTATGCGTCCATGTTGTTCCATATGATGTACAGCAAATTGCCCTTAGGAGGTAATAAAGCCTGAGAAAAACACAGTTACCATGACTTTGTGCGATGTGTATTTCGTGCTGGGTTCTGTGGTACAAACTTGAAAATAAAGATTTGACCCCGAGCACTTCAACGTCAACTACAAATCAATTTAGAGAGCTTGTCAGAATTCTTGTCTTGCGTTCATGTTCAAATGTTAACAAAAATGTCAGAGACGAACCGAAAGAGGCAGGACTGTGTCTTTCCACTTCCACTGACTGCAAATGGAAGGGGAACTGCGTAGCGTCAGCTTCTATTTGTACTGCATGTTGTGTGTGTGTGCGTGTACATCGATGTATGGGAGTGTTTGCTTTGTTGCCATGGCAACAGACATTTTGGCACGTACACATCATTTCCGGTGTTTGATGATTGATGCGTGGTTGCGCACACACACACACACACACACACACACACACACACACACACACACACACACACACACACACACACACACACACACACACACACACACACACACACACACACACACACACACACACACTACTTACAATGCATCATGCACATATGATATACTTTTCTCTTTCATCCTCTCTCCCTCCATCTCATCCTCTCTCCCTCCATCTCATCCTCTCTCCCTCCATCTCATCCTCTCTCCCTCCATCTCATCCTTTTCTCACGTAGTCGCGCAATGCTCAAAAAAATAAAGGGAACACTAAAATAACACATCCTAGATCTGAATGAATGAAATATTCTTATTAAATACTTTTTTCTTTACATAGTTGAATGTGCTGACAACAAAATCACACAAAAATTATCAATGGAAATCAAATTTATCAACCCATGGAGGTCTGGATTTGGAGTCACACTCAAAATTAAAGTGGAAAACCACACTACAGGCTGATCCAACTTTGATGTAATGTCCTTAAAACAAGTCAAAATGAGGCTCAGTAGTGTGTGTGGCCTCCACGTGCCTGTATGACCTCCCTACAACGCCTGGGCATGCTCCTGATGTGGTGGCGGATGGTCTCCTGAGGGATCTCCTCCCAGACCTGGACTAAAGCATCCCCCAAACTCCTGGACAGTCTGTGGTGCAACGTGGCTTTGGTGGATGGAGCGAGACATGATGTCCCAGATGTGCTCAATTGGATTCAGGTCTGGGGAACGGGCGGGCCAGTCCATAGCATCAATGCCTTCCTCTTGCAGGAACTGCTGACACACTCCAGCCACATGAGGTCTAGCATTGTCTTGCATTAGGAGGAACACAGGGCCAACCGCACCAGCATATGGTCTCACAAGGGGTCTGAGGATCTCATCTCGGTACCTAATGGCAGTCAGGCTACCTCTGGCGAGCACATGGAGGGCTGTGCGGCCCCCCAAAGAAATGCCACCCCACACCATGACTGACCCACCGCCAAACCTGTCATGCTGGAGGATGTTGCAGGCAGCAGAACGTTCTCCACGGCGTCTCCAGACTCTGTCACGTCTGTCACATGTGCTCAGTGTGAACCTGCTTTCATCTGTGAAGAGCACAGGGCACCAGTGGCGAATTTGCCAATCTTGGTGTTCTCTGGCAAATGCCAAACGTCCTGCACGGTGTTGGGCTGTAAGCACAACCCCCACCTGTGGACGTCGGGCCCTCATACCACCCTCATGGAGTCTGTTTCTGACCGTTTGAGCAGACACATGCACATTTGTGGCCTGCTGGAGGTCATTTTGCAGGGCTCTGGCAGTGCTCCTCCTGCTCCTCCTTGCACAAAGGCGGAGGTAGCGGTCCTGCTGCTGGGTTGTTGCCCTCCTACGGCCTCCTCCACGTCTCCTGATGTACTGGCCTGTCTCCTGGTAGCGCCGCCATGCTCTGGACACTACGCTGACAGACACAGCAAACCTTCTTGCCACAGCTCGCATTGATGTGCCATCCTGGATGAGCTGCACTACCTGAGCCACTTGTGTGGGTTGTAGACTCCATCTCATGCTACCACTAGAGTGAAAGCACCGCCAGCATTCAAAAGTGACCAAAACATCAGCCAGGAAGCATAGGAACTGAGAAGTGGTCTGTGGTCACCACCTGCAGAACCACTCCTTTATTGGGGGTGTCTTGCTAATTGCCTATAATTTCCACCTGTTGTCTATTCCATTTGCACAACAGCATGTGAAATTTATTGTCAATCAGTGTTGCTTCCTAAGTGGACAGTTTGATTTCACAGAAGTGTGATTGACTTGGAGTTACAATGTGTTGTTTAAGTGTTCCCTTTATTTTTTTGAGCAGTGTATATAAACGCAACATGTAAAGTGATAGTCCCATGTTTCATGAGCTGAAATAAAAGATTCCAGAAATGTTCCGTACGCGCATTTTTTTTTTTTTTCTCTCAAATTTGGTGTCCAAATTTGTTTACATCCCTGTTAGTGAGCATTTCTGCTTTGCCAAGATAATCCATCCACCTGACAGGTGTGGCATATCAAGAAGCTGATCATTACACAGTTGCACCTTGACCTGGGGACAATAAAAGGCCACTTCTAAAATGTGCAGTTTTGTCAATTGGCATGCTGACTGCAGGAATGGCCACCAGAGAATTTAATGTCAATTTTTCTACCATAAGCCGCCTCGTTTTAGAGAATTTAGCAGAACGTCCAACCGGCCTCACAACTGCAGACCACGTATAACCATGCCAGCCCAGGAACTCCACATCCAGCTTCTTTACCTGGGGGATCGTCTGAGACCAGCCACCCGGACAGCTGATGATACTGAGGAGTATTTCTGTCTCTAATACAGCCCTTTTGTGGGAAAAACTCATTCTGATTGGCTGGGCCTGGCTCCCCCATGGCTGGACCCCTGGCCAGTCATGTGAAATCAATAGATTAGGGCCTAATTTATTTATTTCAATTGACTGATTTCCTTATATGAACTGTAACTCAGTAAAATCTTTGAAGTTGTTCCATGTTGCGTTTATATTTCTGTTAAGTGTATATAAAGTCACTTTTATCTGCAATATGATAGGCTATTCGTTGTGTGTGTGTAGCAGTATTGTAGAGGCCTGTTCGTATGTGTAATTTACACTCAAAGCTCATCGTAACTACGCAGTAAGTACACACCTCCCTAGTTTCTCTCTGACAACCACATGCACAAACAAGAACTCACACCCTCTTTCTCTCAAGAGAGAGAAAACACCCACATACACTTGTCTCGCAAAGACAGACAAATAGCTAGACCTACAACACATACAATCACACTGAATACAACAACAGGCCATCTAAATGTCATACCACTGCTCCAGCGCAGATGGAGAAATGTTGATTCACTGTTTATTGATCACACACACACACACACACACACACACACACACACACACACACACACACACACACACACACACACACACACACACACACACACACACACACACACACACACACACACACACACACACACAGAGAGAGAGACAGAGACACAAAGAGACACACACACAGAGAGACACACACAGAGACACACAGAGAGAAAGAGAGCCCACACAGGAGCTTGAAGCACAGAGGATTCTTTACACACCCACATGCACTCTGGCACTGTAACGTGAGCATGCAAACACACACAACTCTAAAATGGACGAGCCCAAACCAACTCACTCAAAAATAACTCACAGACCTTATTTTACCCCTTCATACTATACAACATGACACAGAGACACACGCTCAAACGCTCACACACAACGCGTCATTGATAAGTGGCGTAGATAATAGCCTTTGGGGAAAGGCAGCTAACCAAACCATCCCTCCGTCTCTTTAGACACACACACACACACACACACACACACACACACACACACACACACACACACACACACACACACACACACACACACACACACACACACACACACACACACACACACACACACACACACACACACACACACACCTCTGGTTCTCCTGTAGGATTACCTCCTGTCAATAATGTCCTATTGTTCATTACAGAAACTGACACACACACCAGAACACACACACACACACACCAGAATGGTAGAATTGACCGTACTGGTGCAGTGGTAGCCTACATACCGTATCCTAACTGGGACTGTACCCCTTCTTACAGTCAGACGGCACTGCAGAGATGGGACTGAGAGGATTCATGTCAGTAGCATTCTCTCAAAGACAAAACCCCAAATGTCATTCATCCTCTCTTTCAGAGGCCTTCCCCACTCTCTATCTAAACCCAGTATCAAACAATGATGACACACACACACCCAGCGAGAGATGGTGGAAACGGTCCGTATGTGGCCTACATTACATACAGTATATCCTGGATTTTATACCCATTTAAACTGAACTGATTTCCCTACTCTGACCCAACAGTCACCGACCAGCCCTTCCTTGTTACTGTAAGCCCTGGGTCAGTGCTATCCAAGATCCTTGGGATGTCCCTAAACTAAACCTAACCTTAATCCCTACTGTTACCCTAACCTAAAGTATTTTAAAATGCCAACTTCAATGGGGTAGGGAGGTCCCAAGGAGCAAGGATAGCACGGACCGTAAGGCCTGCTGAACAGACGAGACATCCCAGTACCCTCCCTTCACTAAATGTCACTAAACTCATTCTGTTTAACGAGAGAAATGACCTGCCCAGAAGTCAATCCCTGTTCCGTAAATGTGAATTTGGTGGAAAATGAAACTAGGTAACCATTTTTCATGCTGCTGTTGCTGCTACAACAAACTGTGCATTCACGTTTCAAAAGCTCTTCCATTTCATGATGCCAACCTAGGCCTGGCCTGGAGTTAAACACAATAATCAAAGCATAGTAGTCACAATAAATAATCATAATATTATAATCATAGCATCTCTCACCCCCCTGCATCCCTCTCCCTGTTCCTCTACCCAAATCTCATCCCTCCCCGTTCCTCTACCCAAATCTCATCCCTCTCCCCGTTCCTCTACCCAAATCTCAGCCCTCCCCGTTCCTCTACCCAAATCTCATCCCTCCCCGTTCCTCTACCCAAATCTCATCCCTCCCAGTTCCTCTATCCAAATCTCATTCCTCCCAGTTCCTCTACCCAAATCTCATCACTCTCCCTGTTCCTCTACCCAAATCTCACCCCTCCCAGTTCCTCTACCCAAATCTCATCCCTCCCAGTTCCTCTACCCCATCTCATCCCTCCCCGTTTACCTCTACCCCATCTCATCCCTCCCCCGTGTACCTCTACCCCATCTCATCCCTCCCCCTTTACCTCTACCCCATCTCATCCCTCCCCCTGTACCTCTACCCCATCTCATCCCTCCCCCTGTACCTCTACCCCATCTCATCCCTCCCCGTTTACCTCTACCCCACCTCATCCCTCCCCGTTTACCTCTACCCCATCTCATCCCTCCCCGTTTACCTCTACCCCACCTCATCCCTCCCCGTTTACCTCTACCCCAACTCATCCCTCCCCGTTTACCTCTACCCCACCTCATCCCTCTCCATTTACCTCTACCCCACCTCATCCCTCCCCCCTGTACCTCTACCCCATCTCATCCCTTCATGTCCAGGCTGTCTCCCAGTGTGTCTCACCTGTCCCGGGGCGTCCCATGATGATGTCTTTGCATGGTGTGGGGTGCAGGTTCTCTGCAGGCAGTATGAGGGGCAGCAGGGCTGTAGGAGAGGGGTGACAGGCCACTGGCTGCTGAACCTCCCCCCCAAACGAGCCTGTCCTCTCCGTCCTACCCCGCCCTTCCCCTGGGCTAGCTGGGTTGGTGAGGGGGGGTCCCGAAGAGGGGGGCGTGGTGGAGATGGAGAGGCAGGCCAAAGCGGGGTAACCGGGGGTGACGGAGGTCAGGGAGGGCGGGGCGGATGACACCAGCACCAAGGTTGGGGTGGGGCTCTGGAGGAGGACGGTGCCGTTGGTTGCCGCGGCAGCAGCAGCGTTGATGGGTACAGGGACTTGGAGAGTGGAGACAGGCTGGGGAGTAACGCTGTTAAGACTCTTAGGATCACCTACTCCCCCCCCCCCACGGCCTAACGGACGCTCTGTGAACTTGGCCAGAGGAACCTCCGGGTTCCGCACGATCACTGGAGAGTCCCGCAAGGCCTGCTGGGATGTGGGGTGGAAACGGCGGGGGCCTGAGTCTGGAGGGGAGGGGGGAGTTGGGGACACCAGGAGGGGAGGGGGGGAAGTGGTGGAGGAGGAGGGGGGCCGGCTGGTTGGTGTGCTCACCCCTCGGGGACAGGAGAAGGTGGGTGTGTAAGCGTGGGTGTGTGCTGGGGTCTGGGGGGAGAGGACAGGGAACGAGGCAGGGTTCAGGTCCCCCTGCTCCAGCTCAGGTTTGAGGGGGTAGTCGTGGTGGGGGTGGGAGGAGGGAGGAGGAACGTCTGTTTTGCGTTTGCTGGGGCTCATGGGGACAGTGAAGGTCAGGTTAGTGTGGAAGGACGGCTGGACCCCTGAGGTATGCCTCTCCCTCTCTGCCCCCCCAGGGGTGCTCAGCTTGCCCCCCGTGGCACTGGGGTGTCTGTGTCTACGAGGAGGGGGGAGGACGGAGGAGGCGGTGATGGGGGAGAAGTTGGCGGGACGGAATCCGAAGAGGGGGGAGGGTGAGGGCGAGGGGGCGGGGGAGAAAGGGGACTGGTTGGAGGTGGGGGAGAAGGAGGGGGTCCCAGAGTGAGAGCTGCCCAGAGACACCAGCATGGTGGCTGCCTCACACTCGTCAAAATCAAACCTGGAGAAATCATGGGGGAGGAGGGAGGGCAGCACCAGCCGAGGGCGAGAGTCTCCTCTACTGCTGGCCTCGCTGCTGTCTCTGGACGTCTCATCCCAGTCAAACCCACGCAGGTCCGAGGGGGTGACCGTCCCCGAACTGCTCCCCCCTCCTCCTCCTCTCCCCCTGTCCCTCTCTCCCCCTCCTCCCGCTCCCTCCATCTCTTTAGTTCTCATGGAGAGGTGGCGTGAGCAGTATCCTCGTCTCTGGGACTCCTTCATACAGCCCTCTCTGGAACAGAGGCGTCTCCACTGCTTGCCGTTGAACTTCTTGCGGATACCGTTAGGGGTGCACACCACGTCCCCCTTCTTGTACTTCTGCAGGGCGGCCGACAGGGGGGTGCGGGAGCGCGAGGAGGAGGCTGAGGAGGAGGTAGACCCCCCTCCAGGGGTAGGGGTGGGGATCTGGGAGGGGGTCTTGTCCAGGGGGACCAGGGCACTCTTGGAAGGGGGTAGGTGTGGTGTGGGGGTCATGCCCAGGGCCTCAGGGCCAGGCAAGGTGAGGGAGGACAGGTGAGAGCCCAGTGGCGTGCCCAGGCCCTGGACCAGGTGTTGGGAGGAGGGGTAGCTGTGCCCCCCGAGGAGGGGCTTGGAGAGGATGTGGCGAGGCTGGGTACCCATACTGAACCTAGACATCTCCATGTCCTCCTCTGGTGTTTGGGGCTGTTTCTGTCTCTCTTGTTCCCTCTCTTGTTCTATCTCTCTGTCAGGGTAACCCTCTCCAGTGCTGGCGACAACGCTGGTCGTTACCAACGAGGAGGGGTGGGGGGGGATGTTTCCATAGTGATGCCCCCCCACCACCCCAGCTGGAGAGAAGCTGTGCACCAACCTCGCTCCCCCTCCCATCGGCCCACCCAGCGCCATCCCAATACTCAGCTGGCACACCTCCCTCTCCACCTCCATCTCCTCCCTTCTCTCCCTCTCCTCCCTCTCTCTCTCCCTCTCCCTCTCCCTCCCCCCCTCTGGGTGAGGCAGTTCCCAGGGGGGAGTCAGCAGCCTCAGGCTCTGTCTGGACACCCATACAGCCTGGGCCTGCGCCCTCCTTCTCTCCTCCTCCATCCCTCCCTCCTCCTCCCTCCCTCCATTCTCCAGCGCCTCTCGATCCTCACACAGTAGCACCCTGTATGGGAACGACACGGCAGGGTGGGGGTCTACCTGGGACAGCACCCCTTCTCTGTATAGCTGAGGTGTCCCCTGTTCACCCCCATCTCGCCCCCCTCCGAAAGGCACACATACGCGTGTCCCGATGGCCACCGACGCCGTGCCGGGTGGGGGGGCGTCCAGGATGAACTCCACGCTTGTCTCCTCCCCCTCCGGGTGTGCGGTCCCCCCCTGAAAGGGGTAACAGAGTATCCCCTCCTCCCCCTGCAGCTGGATATCAGCGCTGCCCCCACTCACCCGCCGCACCACCCCAGCCCTGAACATAGGAGACAGGGGTCCATCCCTCTCTCTCTCCCTCCCACCTTGCTCTCCGTTAAGTCTGTCTCTCCATCGACAGCGGGCTAGAACTCTCTGGTTCTTCAGGCCTTTGGCCAGGGCATCCGCCCCGGACAGACTGCCCTTTCTGTGGCTAGGGTTGGGGCCGGGCTGGGAGGTAGTAGCAGAGTAAGGGGGCAGGCTGCCATGGTAGGGGGCTCTAGCAGGGCTGGTACTGGGCTGGGAGTTCACCTCCAGATCGTGCTCGCTGGCTGTATCCGTGGATACGGAGCGTACTGAGTTAGGGGCCCACTCTGCCTCTGTCTCCCCACCCTGGGGGTCTCTCTCTCTGTCCTGGGGGGCCACACTACCATTGTTGGGCCCTATGGAGGCCCCTGTCAACCCCCGTTCCCCTGGGTCATGTCTGTGGCTGCTAGCGGCTACCTTCCACTCCTCATTGGACACACTGGGGGCTAACGAGTGGCTGACTGAGCTGCTACTATGGCTGTTACTAATGCTGTTACTATGGCTGTTACTACCATTAATAGTAGTGTTAGTCCTACTACTGTTACTAATGGTATTACTACTGTTATTACTGTTAGTACTACTGCTAGTACTACTGTAGTTACTGTGGCTGTTGTGCATGGGGGCAGGGGTGAAGGTGAGGCCGGGGGCGTTGCTACCAGCATAGTGTTCAGCGATGTACTTCTTCTTGGGGACTCTGGCCTTGAAGGTGGCTGTTTTCCTACTGGACATGGAGGTAGGGCTGGGACTGGTAGTGGGGGTGGGGATGGTGAGGGTGTTGTTATGGGAGGAGGTGGGGGTGCTGTTAGGCCCCCCTGATTTCCCCCCAACCCCCCCTCTGCTGTCCTCGGTCTTCTCTTTATCTTCAGGTTGCCTTTGCAGCACCTGCTCTGTAGGTCCCTCCTTCTTTGGGGTCTCACTGCCTCTGATTGGCTCCCGCTGAGAGCTGTCAGAGGAGGTTGTGGATTGTTTCCGTGGCAAGTGGGCGGGGGGCGTGGTTTGAGGCTGTCCGTCTTGGTTCTCCTTCCTGAGTTTGTTCCTGTTGTCCCTCTCTGGGGGGGTCTCTGTCGCCCCTCTCTTCTTCCCCCCTTTGGCCCGTGTGGAGGGGGGAGAGCGCCCCCTCTGTTTCTTTAGTGGCTTCATCTCTTCACCTTGTCTTTTCCTTTCTGCCTTTATACTCTGTGGGGTGAGTGCTGACGGTTGCTCTATCCTTTCTTTGGCTCGTCTTATTTTTACCCTGTTTCTTCCTTTTCTTTCTTTTTCCGGTGCCCCCTGGTCTTCTGCTCTCTTTTTCACTGCCCTTTTTCCTTCCTTGTTCTTTTGAAAATCAGACTAAAAACAGAGAGAGAGAGAGAGAGAGAGCGAGAGAGAGAGAGAGAGAGAGAGAAGACAGGTGGTCATTTATTATCGTCATCATCAAAAATGGCTGAGATTAGAAAATGATGTCATACCTGGAAGTGTACTGCACTGAATGACTTCCCACCAACCCACCAAC
This sequence comes from Salvelinus alpinus, assembly GCF_045679555.1. Taxonomy (NCBI): domain Eukaryota; kingdom Metazoa; phylum Chordata; class Actinopteri; order Salmoniformes; family Salmonidae; genus Salvelinus; species Salvelinus alpinus. The sequence continues at coordinate 34,238,975 of NC_092089.1, read as the reverse complement.
CGGCTCATAACGCCACCATTCACCTCCATGTTAATCCACTAAAGTGTGTGTATGTGCACAAGTGTGTGTATGTGCACACATATACATTAATGTTGAGTGAATTTGAGGAAGTAAACAGTGTTGATGATTCCCACTCCAGCTAATGACGATGTTTCAAAGGCCACAGTTCCTAACATTTGTGGATGAGCCTCCACTAACACTCCACTAACTAAACAGAGCTTTTACAGATGCATCATCAGGTTACATGATTAAACTAGAAATGGAATGCATATTATTTCATACATTAGCTTGGTCACTATGACACATGGATTTACATCTGAGCACTGCTCTAGTATTACAAACTAATTTCTCCACACACACACACACACACACACACATACACACACACACACACACACACACACACACACACACACACACACACACACACACACACACACGTTCCCAGGTTATGCTGTTCTATGCGATGTGTGTGTGCGTGTGTGCGTGTGTGTGTGTGCGTGTGCGTGTGCGTGTGTGTGTGTGTGTGTGTGTGTGTGTGTGTGTGTGTGTGTGTGTGTGTGTGTGTGTGTGTGTGTGTGTGTGTGTGCCTGGGCTCACATTTACACATCAGGTAAAACACACACCAATACATGGGTCATAAACAGGTCTTTTTTTAACTCCCATCAGACAGTGGTGGTCTATGGTGGGCAGGGTGAGGTCACTCACACACATAGAGGCCGAGGGCTGATTACACACAGAGAGGCCGAACACACAGAGAGGCCGAGGGCTGATTACACACAGAGACGGCTACACACGGCAGAGAGAGACAGAGAGAGAGAGAGAGAGAGAGAGAGAGAGAGAGAGAGAGAGAGAGAGAGAGAGAGAGAGAGAGAGAGAGAGAGAGAGAGAGAGAGAGAGAGAGAGAGAGAAGGAACAGAGAGCAAGAGAGAGAGAGAGAGAAAAAAAGAGTAAGCCAGCTGTGCAATAGGTCTGCCTTTCCCATATAGAGTCATAGGGATTTTCCTCGTTCTAGCACACCCAGCCCTACTCTCTCTTTCCCTTTCTCTTTCTCTCTCTCTCTTTTGTGTCTCTTTGTCTCTTTTTCGTACTGGCAAACACAGACACAGGAAAAAGCTACACATTTTGAATAATCTGGCATGGTTTAATGTGCTCATATTGGGAAAATGTTAACCCTGGCACACGGTCAGGCACACTCTTCAGTGATGCGCAAAACAAAATGGACAAAAACAGTCACACACACACACACACACACACATACACACACACACACATACACACACACACACACAGAGGCAAACACACACATGGATGTAAACACGCACACATTTCTCAGAGACGAAGTGAGGGTTAGGCTAATGGGAGAATTCTTCAACAGAGTCATTTTAAGACACCGTGTTTTAACTGTTTGTTTACCCATGCTAAAAACGACTCACACACGTACACAACACCATAACCTCTTCAGTATTTAGTTTAACATGGCTGTTACAAACTCCCTCAGCCTGTCTCACACTCTCAGGCCCCTGGCCGTCCCATTACGGCTTTTGGCCCTTTCTCTCCCTTCGGCTAAAATAACCGAATGGCCTGATTCATTCATTAGAATGACACATGGCCTGAAAGTAGAGCAATTACGGTTACGTGGTGCGGTAAACCTCCTGGCCCCTAGTTGTGGTGAGTGTAGGGACGTGGTGCGGTAAACCTCCTGGCCCCTAGTTGTGGTGAGTGTAGGGACGTTGAGAGGAAAACCTCCTGTCCCCTAGTTGTGGTGAGTGTAGGGACGTGGTGCGGTAAACCTCCTGTCCCTAGTTGTGGTGAGTGTAGGGACGTTGTGAGGAAAACCTCCTGTCCCTAGTTGTGGTGAGTGTAGGGACGTTGTGAGGAAAACCTCCTGGCCCCTAGTTGTGGTGAGTGTAGGGACGTGGTGCGGTAAACCTCCTGTCCCTAGTTGTGGTGAGTGTAGGGACGTGGTGAGTGTAGGGAGGTGGTGAGTGTAGGGAGGTGGTGAGTGTAGGGGGGTGGTGAGTGTAGGGAGGTGGTGAGTGTAGGGAGGTGGTGAGTGTAGGGAGGTGGTGAGTGTAGGGAGGTGGTGAGTGTAGGGAGGTGGTGAGTGTAGGGACGTGGTGAGTGTAGGGAGGTGATGAGTGTAGGGACGTGGTGAGTGTAGGGAGGTGGTGAGTGTAGGGACGTGGTGAGTGTAGGGAGGTGGTGAGTGTAGGGAGGTGGTGAGTGTAGGGAGGTGGTGAGTGTAGGGACGTGGTGAGTGTAGGGAGGTGGTGAGTGTAGGGAGGTGGTAAGTGTAGGGAGGTGGTGAGTGTAGGGAGGTGGTGAGTGTAGGGAGGTGATGAGTGTAGGGACGTGGTGAGTGTAGGGAGGTGGTGAGTGTAGGGACGTGGTGAGTGTAGGGAGGTGGTGAGTGTAGGGACGTGGTGAGTGTAGGGAGATGGTGAGTGTAGGGAGGTGGTGAGTGTAGGGAGGTGGTGAGTGTAGGGAGGTGGTGAGTGTAGGGAGGTGGTGAGTGTAGGGACGTGGTGAGTGTAGGGAGGTGGTGAGTGTAGGGAGGTGGTGAGTGTAGGGAGGTGGTGAGTGTAGGGACGTGGTGAGTGTAGGGACGTGGTGAGTGTAGGGAGGTGGTGAGTGTAGGGACGTGGTGAGTGTAGGGAGGTGGTGAGTGTAGGGAGGTGGTGAGTGTAGGGAGGTGGTGAGTGTAGGGACGTGGTGAGTGTAGGGAGGTGGTGAGTGTAGGGAGGTGGTGAGTGTAGGGAGGTGGTGAGTGTAGGGACGTGGTGAGTGTAGGGAGGTGGTGAGTGTAGGGACGTGGTGAGTGTAGGGAGGTGGTGAGTGTAGGGAGGTGGTGAGTGTAGGGAGAGGGTGAGTGTAGGGAGGTGGTGAGTGTAGGGACGTGGTGAGTGTAGGGAGGTGGTGAGTGTAGGGAGGTGGTGAGTGTAGGGAGGTGGTGAGTGTAGGGACGTGGTGAGTGTAGGGAGGTGGTGAGTGTAGGGACGTGGTGAGTGTAGGGAGGTGGTGAGTGTAGGGAGGTGATGAGTGTAGGGACGTGGTGAGTGTAGGGAGGTGGTGAGTGTAGGGACGTGGTGAGTGTAGGGACGTGGTGAGTGTAGGGAGTTGGTGAGTGTAGGGAGGTGGTGAGTGTAGGGAGGTGGTGAGTGTAGGGAGGTGGTGAGTGTAGGGAGGTGGTGAGTGTAGGGAGGTGGTGAGTGTAGGGAGGTGGTGAGTGTAGGGAGGTGGTGAGTGTAGGGACGTGGTGAGTGTAGGGACGTGGTGAGTGTAGGGACGTGGTGAGTGTAGGGACGTGGTGAGTGTAGGGAGGTGGTGAGTGTAGGGAGGTGGTGAGTGTAGGGATGTGGTGAGTGTAGGGAGGTGGTGAGTGTAGGAATGTGGTGAGATACGTGTTGGAGGAGTCAGGGGAGGGAGCTAGTCAGGGATCTGATCTCAAGCCCCAAAAATGTGTTTGGTCATGGTCATGGTCTTTAAAAATGTGTTTGGTCATGGTCATGGTCTTTAAAAATGTGTTTGGTCATGGTCATGGTCTTTAAAAATGTGTTTGGTCATGGTCATGGTCTTTAAAAATGTGTTTGGTCATGGTCATGGTCTTTAAAAATGTGTTTGGTCATGGTCTTTAAAAATGTGTTTGGTCATGGTCTTTAAAAATGTGTTTGGTCATGGTCATGGTCATGGTCTTTAAAAATGTGTTTGGTCATGGTCGTTAAAATGTGTTTGGTCATGGTCATGGTCATGGTCTTTAAAAATGTGTTTGGTCATGGTCGTGGTCATGGTCTTTAAAAATGTGTTTGGTCATGGTCATGGTCTTTAAAATGCTCTTGGCTTCGGCTGATAAGAAAGCGGCAGGGCTCTAAACTGACCTTTTCTACAAGGAGCACCTGTGTGCCTAAGGTGAAAAATGTTGGAGCACACAAAGGAATGTAGAGAAAATATTTGCGGTAACAAGACGTTTTCTTTGTAGTAATGGTGCAAGCATGACGGTCATGAATCTGTGCTCAGTGTATTCTCCACTCAGGGGCTGCTGTACAGTGAAGTTATCTTTGCAACAATCATCATCTGGGTGATTATTTTTCGAGGCGCACCGGTGGTTCTAAATTTTAATTCCAGGTCACGCAGCAAAATATTTAGGCACATATGCGAGTAAAATGTTTGCACTGTAGAGCCCTTAGCGTGTTTATACTGTGCCGTACTGTAGGCTACATTTTATTTGTATTTTATTCCGTTTTATTCCTCCACACACTAGGAATTCAAGTTTAGTGACCATTCATCTAGTCCTGGATGCAGTGTTCTAACGTGTGGTGTTCTAAAGCTAATTTCCTGCAATTCTACCCATTTTGCCATGGGGCTGAGAGAACATTTGCAGACAGTTTTAAAGCTAATTTCCTGCAAATCTTTTTTTTTGCCATAGCTTATGCCATGTTCTAATGCTATCTGAGTGACTCAAACATTACAACAAAATCAATGGTAGCCCCATGCCTTGACATTTTTTGAATTTTTGATTCTCTCGAACTGTCTAGTTTTTATTGGTGATTGTTATTTCTCAAAGATTATCTTATTTATAAGACATAGCTCCTCTATCGTTTCTACATACTTTATATCAGAGCTTTAAATATATATATATACAGTGGGGAGAATACAGTGGGGAGAACAAGTATTTGATACACTGCCGATTTTGCAGGTTTTTCTACTTACAAAGCATGTAGAGGTCTGTAATTTTTATCATAGGTACACTTCAACTGTGAGAGACGGAATCACGGAATCAATTAATCACATAAAATGCAAATTAATTACTTAAAAATCATACAATGTGATTTTCTGGATTTTTGTTTTAGATTCCGTCTCTCACAGTTGAAGTGTACCTATGATAAAAAATTACAGACCTCTACATGCTTTGTAAGTAGGAAAACCTGCAAAATCGGCAGTGTATCAAATACTTGTTCTCCCCACTGTATATACAGTACCAGTAAAAAGTTTAAACACACCTACTCATTCAAGGGTTTTTCTTTATTTGTACTATTTTCTTCATTGTAGAATAATAGTAAAGATATCAAAACTATGATATAACACATATGGAATCATGTAGTAACCAAAGAAGTGTTACCCAAATCAAAATATATTTTAGATTTTAGATTCTTCAAAGTAGCCACCCTTTGCCTTGATGACATCTTTGTACACTCTTGGCATTATCTCAACCAGAACCACTTTTTTGGTTACTACATGATTCCAAATGTGTTATTTCATAGTTTTGATGTCTTCACTATTATTCTACAATGTAGAAAATAGTAAAAATAAAGAAAACCCCTGGAATGAGTAGGCATGTCCAAACTTCTGACTGGTACTGTATATATATTACATCATATTTCTTGGAGTGGGGGCAGCAATTTAGCAGCGGCGGATTGCCACTGCTAAATTAATATAGGGGAAACACTGCCTGGAAGTAGTGTGTGGTACAAGATTGAGTGTGAAGTATCAGTACAAGATTGAGTGTGAAGTATCAGTACAAGATTGAGTGTGAAGTATCAGTACAAGATTGAGTGTGAAGTATCAGGCTAAGATTGAGTGTGAAGTATCAGTACAAGATTGAGTGTGAAGTATCAGTACAAGATTGAGTGTGAAGTATCAGTACAAGATTGAGTGTGAAGTATCAGTACAAGATTGAGTGTGAAGTATCAGGCCAAGATTGAGTGTGAAGTATCAGTAATAGATTGAGTGTGAAGTATCAGGCCAAGATTGAGTGTGAAGTATCAGTACAAGATTGAGTGTGAAGTATCAGGCCAAGGTCAGTGTGTTGATCATGGGCATGGTTTTAGTTGAATTACAGCCCAGAGAGGTCAGCAACCATCCAAGGCTAAAATGTGTATTTTTTTCATCAATCCTAAATGTTGATTTTCATTTAAGACCACAATTCCAAAGAACTGGTTGTTTTTTGTGTATTTTGTGCCGTCTATCTGCGTGCTAAGTGTTACTTCTCATATGCCGCTCTGTATGTGCTTATTGTCATTCTTGTCATTTTAAGTGTTTTTAATAACCTGCCCTGGGATTGCGGTCGAAAATTAGCCGGCTGGCTAAAACCGAGACTGTACATTAGGGAAAGGGAATACCTACTCAGTTGCACAACTGAATGCATTCAACCGACGTTATCGGCGCCCGGGGTGCAAAAATAAACGTAATAAAGTAAAAGTAGCTGTCTGTATGTGCCCAAAACACTTTATAATTTTTTTTTCTTTATACCATGTTTCGGATTCCAGAAAAATTACTGGGAGAAATTTTAAGCGTCTTCTTCTGGGAAAAGACAATGATAATTTACTGGCCTTGATTAAGATCAGTTGATTCTGGCTCAATCACAAAAAAGGCAATAACAGGAGATTAGCCTGTTTATTACAGTACAATACAAATATTGTACAATGTACATTTTATCATGTGATTAAAGTACCATCTAATGTAGACTACAGTGTCCCAACTAAAATACAAGGCCAATAACTAGATCCATCTAAATGTATAAATTATTCCATTCTGTATTGTGAGAGCCTCTGGCAGAACTGGCCTTAAAGGGGTTGATTGATAAACATTTAGCCCCACAGACAGTGAAGGCCTAGTACTCAGAACTCAGTCTAAACACGATCACCCTGGAATACGAGCAGCATTGACTACACACACACACAAATATACGGCGAGCAGTCCCACACACTAACACTGAACCAGGAATTTACAGAAAAGATACACTGTTCAATTCTCCATTGGCCTAAGATCACACACACACACACATACACAGTGAGGAGTAATTAATATAGACATCTAATCTCTACAGAGAGTGTAAAGACATGGGCACATATGCAGAATAAAAGCATGCTCCTAGTCCCACTAAACTTTATTACTGTACTATCCCACGGTTATAAACTACTGCCACAATGCAATTTTTGTGAACCACTCGTGAGGAATATAGTGCAGTGCCCCAGTACACTGTGGCAGAGGGTGTGTGTGTGCCCGACTGCCCGTGTGCAGGAGATGTGCCACACAAGAGTGTGTGTACAAAACACCATATGTTGAGTGTGGGACTTCACGTTGTCTCTAGCTTGTTTGGTGCTGCACCTCTTCATACTGTGTGCGTGTGGTATGGCACACTGCAGTTCATCCCTCTCTGAAATGTATTTTATGGGCGTCTGAGAGGGCGCAGGGCTGCAGTGGAGGGAACGGGATGGAGAGGGGAGCACTAAGATACACTACACCACTAAGGATTAAAAGGTGTAGTACAAGGGGAGTGTACTGTATTCTCCCCCGTGGTTTACCGTGGTGACAGGGCCATCCTACCCTTAAACTGGGTCACCAGGGAACCAACACACATGAAACAGCAAAAAATTAAATAACACACATCACACACACACACATTTGAGTAGCTCTTGTGTACGTACTCACTGTACGACGAGGGGGTGGAGTGATTGCACAATGCGACATAAAGGAACACATATTGTCAGGGTATTGTTGGTGTAGTGAGAGGGAGAATATGAACGAGTGTGTGAGTGAGTGTGTGAGTGTGTGAGGGCGCTACGGTGGAGAACCTCAGTTCAGTTGTGACGTAGTTAAAATACTGTCAGTTGCTTGCTGGCATAATTATGCTGTCACTGTCCATATTATTGATGAAACAGAAATATTGAAGGTTGAAACAACCGTTAAGGACTCCAGTCAGTTATTGATCTACAGCTTTAGCATGGACCAGAGGTGTCCAGTGTTGACTGGGACCCAATGGCAGGACTGCCAATGCCAAATCAATGGCAAACTGCTCTGCTAAACTACAGGATACATTTCAATCTAGGAGAGATTTCCATATGCATGCACAAATTAAGTGATGAAAGCAATGATGATGATACAAAATCAACGGTTTTCTAAATGCATAATCTGCAATACATTGCAAATGCTGTCAGTTGTGATAGCACCGAGGTACAAGTCTGTACACCCCAATTGCAAATGTTGTTTAACTCTCTGAAAATATTCTACATGTCAAATGTAGAAAAGTCTATAAGGAAACTGCAGCTCAATGCAGCCAAGACGCCTCTGGAGTGCTATGATAGGTGTTTAGCTGGGCAGAAAAGTGGGAGCACGGCCTGAGAGGATCCGTTACATAGTGCCAGACAGCATACGAGCTGTTTCTCCCCGGCCTAGGTTCTGCGCTGATCCGAGCAAGAGTAGCCTAGCTAGTACTAGAGCCGCTGCACAATGTCAAAGGAGTTGAGGCTGTCTTACCTAAAGCAAACAAACACAGCAGCATGTGTCGAATGCTTAGCCCAACGACATTTTCTACACAACGCAGCTTTGCACATATTTCTCCAACACTAAAATATATTGCAAATTGATGTGCAGTTACTTCAGGGACGGTTCATGACGCAAAAGTTTAATTCAGCGAGCCAAACAGCATTCATTTTAAGCGGGTCACACAAATCGCTAGCTAATCTGGCAACTACTGCTCAGTAGTAGTAGTAGTAGTAGTAGTAGTAGTAACAACAACGTCATTACAACTGCTCGGGACTGTTTTAAGTAATATAGGACGTAGTGTCCATTCGTTTACTATTTACGAACAGTCAGGACAGCAATAGTACATACTGGGGCTGATGCTGGGGTGTCATGTATTTGCTGCACTGGGGTGTGCAAGATGGGTCGATTACCTATTTACTGCTATGCACAAAGTCAAGTTTACTGCAACGTTGAGGTGGAGAATAGTAGTGCAAAGTTACTTGTAGCTTGCTTGCAGGTTATGCAGTTAATCCGTTGACAAAGTTTAGTGACTGTGCACCCTCACCCCCCTCTCCTCTTTTCTCTCGTCCCTTCCTTGATACTTAGCGAGAAAGCTGTGTCACTCTTCTTTACACGCGATCAGTACGAAAAACAGGGCAACCGACCGACCGTTAACCGTTGATAGTAACTGTTGTTAGCTTGTTGGAGAAGAACATACAAGTCGGTTAGTTGTAACTCACCCAAACAGAAAAATTCAGTTGGCAATAGAAACATGTACGATCCTATTTTGCAGATGAGGAAGCTTGCACGCTCGCGGTTAACATCCTTCGGCTGGCCGTTGCTACTGTGTGGTCCGGGCTCGCACTTTAATTTCCCTCCGTAAAACATGTATTTTTCCCAGAGCAACTCAAACAGGGATAAAAAAATAAAAAAATATCTGGTTCCCTTTTCCACTACAGTCTCAAAATGGTGAATGAACCACTAACAGCTGGCCTCGCTGACCAATCACAGTTCTCTGACAGGTACAGTAGCCTACCAGCGTTAACCGTACAAAGAAAAGGGTGTGGACAGCTGTCAATTTCCACATGATTGACACGTGTATCTGGCGAATGTCTATGGGATATTAGACCAAGCCGGTGCCTAGTCCGAAACTATACAGTATCCAATAAGGGCATTGGGAACCATAGGAACAGTGTGTGGGTGGGCTCAAGGGAGGGACCGAATCAGAGTTTAGCCAATAGAATAGCATAGGTGTCCACCCCCCTCCAAAATAACGTGTCACGTTTACCACCACTGACAGAGCAAGGGCCATCCCTGGCTAGACAGTCTACTGTGGGACTTTCCTTATCACGGAAACATCAAGGAAAAGATAGGTCATTAATAGTGTGAGCACTTACAGAAACTAACTCCGTGATTTCTACAAGTATGTCAACTCCCTCTGCAGACCTGAAGGAATGGAGAAAGTGGGATGGAGTGATTCAGAAAGAAGGGGAGGCTGAAGGGGTTCTAAAAAGTTTTACTGCTCTCGAGCCTTGAGATCTTCGTTTTCTTTATAATTGTTATAGTGTAAAATGTTGTGCCATTACACCGCTTTCACTCCTTTGTATCTCTCCTTTCGCTGATTACACTCCTCCTTTCTTTTCTCTCAGCAACAGACCCTCACCTCGCACCGAACAGCCAATCACGGCGCTGAGTTCAGCTCTGTCTGACGTCGACGATTACACTGCCCCGCCTCTCCCATAGAAAATGACAAGGGGATCTTTGCTGACGTCACCTTGCCAACGCCTGATTGGCCAGGCCGGAGATGTCTCCCAGCCAATGGCCGAACGCAGTGGTGATGTCATCACGTATGTTGCCACCAGCTGGACCAAGGGGGTGTGGTCTGTCGTAAACTCTGCTCACCAGTGTTTACTGCAAGTACGGTAGTACGAGAGAGAGCCAGGCTGCATGGAAGAGTGGCGTGCCGAACCTCTGTAGTACTATGGCAGTCATACACAGTAGGACTACGACTACAACGGACTTCTAGCCTATTCTCAATAGCACACTGGCAGATTTTATGAAAAAATATAACATTTTTGTTCTGGATGTTTTTCTGCAATACCTTTGAAAGATAAATTTGGTTTGAGGTCTTTACCTTTGCTTCTGATTAAGTGACAGAGATATAGAGTAGTCTTCTCTTTTTTTCCAGGCTGTGCAAGCCAACAAAGACAGTTACGTAGTAAACATTACATCATCCTTATTTCTCTTGTAGTAGACAGACAAACAGACTCACGCAGAGACAGACAGCTTGGGCAGAAGCCTCTCACAGCGTCCTCGCTGTCGGTGTCCCCCTGTTAGTGTTCCCTCACATGCCATATGGAAACGATAAAAAAAAAAAATGAAAATAGTAGAATCTCTGTTTATACAAAATAATACATGTTGATTAAAAAAGACAACACAAAATCTGAAAGACCACCAGATAAAGAGGCAGATTGTGTTAGCACGCGCGTGTGTGTCAGTGTGTGAGAGAAGGTGGAAGGGAGCAGGAAGGGAGACACCTAGCGGTAAATAGACAACACTGCAATGTGATATAATGCCGCAATCTCTAAAAACGTTTACGTCTGTCTGTCTGTGTCTCTGTCTGTTGCTGATTAGTTACTTTACATCTCTGGAGAATGAGTTAACTTCTAGTGCTGCTGTCAGAGGAGCAGTATTTGGCTATACGAACTCCACCGCAGACATAGCATTCTCTAGCTTTCTTCTTAGTTTCTAGAAATACCAGGTAGATTATATGAAAATATGCAGTAATGTATAGTTTGAATGGAGTTATATTATTACAAAAAGCAATTGAGACTGTTTCAGATATGTTTCAGTTTGTAATGTATTTAAACCATTGAGGACCCAAACTGTTTCAGTAAAAAAGTTGAATATAAATGTGGTCCCACTGTGTATTTACATGGTAATTAGCATGGTACATCGACCATTTTCAAATTAATTCCAATCAATAGATTAATTCACTCTTGTTAGTAATCAAATATAAGTTTGCTCTTCCCCTGCTGCGTGTCAGCAGTTTGTTGACTGAAAGAGAGAGAGAGAGACCTGAGCTGTGTGGATGACGACATGGCTGTAAATGTTTCCCTCGTTAGCAAGTCTCTCCCTCTCTCAGCAGGATTCTGACCTTTGACCTTGACCCCTCACCCCAGCAATGGCCCCTCTCTATACCCCCATCACTGACCTGTCAATCAGATGTCAGAAACTCGCCCCCCCTGCTGAGCATTGGGTCCTGGGGTAGGGGGGGAGTGTGAGAGAGATAATAATAATACTGTGGTATGAAGCACATAGAGAGAGAAGGACAAATCCCTATTCAGCCATTCAGTGTAAACTGAAATGAATGTGGAGGTGGCTACATACATTCACTACACTAGAGGACTACCATTATTTGTACTGAAAGTTGGTATTTACCACAGGCTAGCTGACATGAGATATTCCATTGTGTACAGACAGAACACATCATCAATGGTCTCACCAATGGAGAGTTCAAGAACAAAGTAGGACCAAAGTATGAAAATGCACTATGACTATGCAGTGATGGATAACGGTATTGGTAAATTAATCTCTCTGTATGTAATTAGTGTATTTCACTGTTTGTATGCTCCCACAGAGTTCATATAACATTAGAACATAATACAGTAATACACTTAAAAGCTAAGGTTACCCCCAACCAACACACCACCTCCTCACACCTAGCAGTAACCCACACTACACGGGCAGACCGATGGAATGTCTGACAGCTCTGGCTCTTATAATACTGCAGACACTCACAGTAGCATAACCCCTGACCTCTAACCTCTAATTCCTGGCCCCGGACCCAACACCAATGACTTAGGGCTCTATGCCATCACAGCCATTAACAAGGTTTCCAGGTTAAAAAAAAACTTTAAAAAAAACATTGTTTTCAGGCCTAGGGAGAGATACAAGGAAGAGGATTAACGGTACATTTCCCAAGAAAGGAAACATCTTTTGAGCCACAGGAATTGAGGTGTGGGTGGACTCATCTTTGTATCTGTGCCATTACAGTGTCTGTGACAGCATGGGCAGCGCCACTGAGGCTAAAGTCCATTTTCTTCTTCACGATTGGCTAAACCCTCCTAATGACCCGGTTGGACATGATTCCAACCGGGTCATCAGTAGGGATCAGCCAATGAAGTTGGAAGTCTCACCCAGTTGACAACATTCAAATGGTGGAAGCCCTCAACTGAGCTGCCAATGCTAATACAGCCTTTTGGCCACTAGAGGCCTCTATCATTCTCTATAGGGTGGACTGAGGGAAGGCTTTTGGCTGTTACCTGTTTCCTGTGACCTATTTCCTGCCTCCAATCACACCTGGGTAACCAACTTCCCTGATGTGAGAGGATACCTGGGGCTACAGGTCCCTGGTTACTTTAGAAACAGAACATTGTATTGCATAAGCAGTTTGGCTGGAACACAATCACGCTTCACTTATCCATTCTATAACACCCAATTTCTATGCTGCTTGCCTGCACAAGAGCAAGAGGATTCTCAGGGCCAAAGAGGCTCCAGTTACCACAGAAATGCAACACATAGAGCCTACATCACACAGATACCTTAAACAGCCCACATCTTTAACTGTATGTGTGCTCTTTTGGATCTATATGCTCTATTTCTACACTTTGCACCTTTAGCCTAACAGAGGGACAGCATTCCTGTCAGGCTCATAGTGTATATTGCATGTCAGTAGAGACTGAGCCTGTTCCTGGAGACACAGCAATCTCCACAGCTTCTCTCCGCTCAAACCAACCATACCCCTCCCAACACAACACTCCCCACACAGCCAGGGCCATTAGGGCTCATTAGTCTGATCAATAACCCTGTAAAAACCCTGTTAAACTGTAAAGGGTTTGAGAAAGACAGGGAACACACTCCTGGTTGGTTGATCTGTCCTGTCTAATCTGATACTGTAGTTACAGTTGATATGAGGAAAGGCTACAGTATGTATGGATAAAGAGACTAATCCAATGGTCTAGAGAGAAAGAGAGTGTGTGTGTGTGTGTGTGTGTGTGTGTGTGTGTGTGTGTGTGTGTGTGTGTGTGTGTGTGTGTGTGTGTGTGTGTGTGTGTGTGTGTGTGTGTGTGTGTGTGTGTGTGTGTGTGTGTGTGTGTGTGTGTGTGTGTGTGTGTGTGTTGAGTTGAGTTGAGTTGAATTGAGTTTATTTTTACAGGGACTGTGCACATTAATCAACGTTTCAGTAAAAGTGCCGGTTTTAGCCAGCCGGCTAATTTTCAACCGTAGTCCCTGGGCAGGTTATTAAAAACAATTACAATATAGACAATCATTGAGCAGTGAGCACACGCAGAGCAACATAGGACAAGCAAGACATAGCATACAGACAGACAACATAGGACAAGCAAGACGTAGCATACAGACAGAGCAACATTGAACAAGCAAGACGTAGCATACAGACAGAGCAACATAGAACAAGCAAGACGTAACATACAGACAGAGCAACAAAGAACAAAAAGCAGCAAGACAAAATTCATAAAAGCAACAAAGTGTTTCCACACCTCACAAGTTACAGACAACAGACAACATGGAAAGCGGCAATACACAGCTAGGGATTATGTTCACAAATCTGATTGACCTTTAGCCATGTCTTCATGCATTTTGTGAAGGTGTGATATGTGGTGCAGTTATGTGTGTCTGATGGCAGTGTACTCCAGACATGGGAAGCTCTCACAGAGAAAGCGGATTTACTAAAGGTGCTTTTCCTTAAGGGAACTATACAGTCACGTCTCATAGCAGACCTTGTGGATCTGCTGCTATATGTTTGGGTTTTCTGTTTAACAAAAATACTGAGTGGAGGGGGAGCCAGGCCATTTAGGATCTTGAATACAAGACATGCGTCGGTGTATTGCACAAGATTTTCCCAACTCAGGAGCTCATGCTTTCTGAGGATGTAACAGTGATGATGGCTATTGGGCTTCCTATCAAGCACTCTGAGAGCCTGTTTTTAGACAGACTGAATAGGTTTTAATGTTGTACAGCAAGCTTGGGCCCAACTAGTCAAGCAGTATGTTAAGTGGGGGAGTATCATAGATTTGAAGTACAGTTTTGTTACCTCTGTAGTCAAACAATTTCGTATAAATCGAAAATTAGCTATGCTGAATTTGGTTATTTGAATTACCTTTTTCACATGCTTTTTAAAAGAGAGGTTGGAATCAAGTCTGATGCCAAGGTACTTAAAATCAGATACCACCTGGAGCTTCTCCCCTGACACATAGACATCTGGCTCAGTAGCATCTGTTGCCCTCTTTGTGAAGAACATGCAAACAGTTTTTTTCACATTGAGATGCAAACACGAGTCACTGAGCCACTTTGTAACCTGGACCATTACAGTAGTGAGTTCTTGTGCAGCTTGTTGTTTGCTCTTTGCATGCACATATATCACTGTATCATCTGCATACATTTGAACTTCAGACCCAGTACAGACAGAAGGCAGATCATTAATGTACAGGCTGAACAGGAGGGGCCCCAGTATTGACCCTTGGGGCACGCCCACATCATAGCTAAGAGTGGGCGACAGCTCATTGCTCACTCTGACACACTGAGTTCTGCCTTCAAGGTATGATTTCATCCATCTCAAGGCATTGGGGGAAAAGTTGAACTTGGACAATTTTGTGATTAGAATCTCATGGTTAACAGTATCAAAAGCCTTCCTTAGGTCCAGAAACACAGCCCCAACAATGCCCCCTTTGTCCATCTTGGACTTCACATTTTCCAGAAGAAAGCAGTTGGCCGTTTCTGTGGAGTGTTTCGCTCTGAAGCCAAACTGCATGGAGTGTAATGTGAAGGGGCTGTTGTTGAGGTGGGCAATCAGTTGTTCTGCTACACACTTTTCAACAACCTTTGACACCACAGGTAGTATACTAATGGGCCTGTAGTTACTCACGTCAGCAGGGTCGCCCGATTTAAAGATGACCGTTATTATGGCCGACTTCCATACCCTTGGAAACACCCCAAGACCAATAGATGTGTTGGTGACCTTAGTAATGGGGCCAATGAGTGACTCTTTGTAGTTTTTAAGAAAGGTAGAGTCCAGCCCAAACACATCTTTGGCTTTAGAGTTCTTTTGTGAGCTAATCACCTTGTTCACCTTTGACTCAGAAACCTCCCTTATGATGAAGACAGGTGTGTGTGTGTGTGTGTGTGTGTGTGACAGCCTCTCACAGACAGAGTGCTGTAACTAATTGGTAAGAGATCCCGTGACAGAAACCATTTCATGAACAGCAGCCGCATTTCAAAAAACACAATTTTCTATTCACTCAGAAATAGTCAAAAATTAACATGTTTTATTCCCTACTAAACTAAACCTATAAGGTGGACTGGACTGGAGAGTGTTTGTCCGTGATTTGCTACCACTACATGACATTGATGAAAGGCTACAAAAACGACAGCACACTGCGAGCGGAACATAATAGCATCGTTAAACGCTAACAGAGGTGGTAAAAGAGGCCAACTGCTATCCGATCCATAACATACAGTACAGTAGGCCCTGTGTGTCGGCTGCATTACTGACACAGTAACAGGACACCGTTCAGCTGTTGCAGGGATACATGTCATATACGAGTCAACACTGAGACTCTGGTCCTATGTAAGAGGCCCTTGTCGACACATTCCACACTTTATGAGTGAGGGACAATTTGAGGTAACCAGTAGGCCTATGGTAGCCTGGATGCAGTCTCTGTTCAGCTATTACATTCCACTCTTTGCCACTCCTTTCATTTGCCAAATACATTTCTTTGACTGGAGTGGCAAGGAGTGGAATGGCAGCTAAAAAGACTGGTACCCAGGCTAGGGATATGGGTGAAGATGTGTGGATGGCTGAGGTTACTGCTTTGAATGAATCTGTTGATCTGCTATTTGATGACATAGGCTTATTGCTACTGAAGGGGTTAATTGAAGTAGTGGCAGGGCCTTGGTACTGTATGTCTGTAACCATAACCTGCTATCAAAGTACAGTAGGCTAAAAAACTCTAGTACAGTTTGAATCCAAAAATGTATTAGTCAAGACATTTTAGCATAATTATGGGTACATTTTGGGGCAGTTTGACTGAGTTTGTGTTTGCCTGCAGTACTAATTTTATACAGCAGAGGGGGATATGCTTCTGATAATGACACCGATTACATCAAAAACGGATACGTACCTATTCTAACAGTGTACAAGTTCTCATGTCTTCCATCAGTTTTAGATGTTGTACAGTATAACTAACGCATTCACATAAATTAAGTAATGCAATAAAATAAAACATGAACAAGTTGGCGTCAAGTTCATCAACTGGAACTGGAACTGAAACAGCCAGATGATCTGGAACTGGATCCTGTAGTGAATGTAGATTAACCTACCTAGCAGCAGAGGAGGTGTGAGAAACTGTAATTTTCTCCGTTGTGTCTGTCTGTGTTGTGGTTCAGTGGAGCAGCTCTTCTCTGTACAGGAGAGGATGTGGCTGGGGTGGAGCCAGGCACACTGTGCTGCTCACTATGTCGGAGTGTGTGCAGGCAGTATATTGTACAGTCGTGGCCAAAAGTTTTGAGAATGACACAAATATAAATGTTCACAAAGTCTGCTGCCTCAGTTTGTATGATGACAATTTGCATATACTCCAGAATGTTATGAAGAGTGATCAGATGAATTGCAATTAATTGCAAAGTCCCTCTTTGCCATGCAAATGAACTGAATCCCCCAAAAACATTTCCACTGCATTTCAGCCCTGCCACAAAAGGACCAGCTGACATCATGTCAGTGATTCCCTCGTTAACACAGGTGTGAGTGTTGACGAGGACAAGGCTAGAGATCACTCGGTCATGCTGATTGAGTTCGAATAACAGACTGGAAGCTTCAAAAGGAGGGTGGTGCTTGGAATCATTGTTCTTCCTCTGTCTATCATGGTTACCTGCAAGGAAACACGTGCCTTCATCATTGCTTTGCAAAAAAGGGCTTCACAGGAAAGGATATTGCTGCCAGTAAGATTGCACCTAAATCAACCATTTATCAGATCATCAAGAACTTCAAGGGGAGCGGTTAAATTGTTGTGAAGAAGGCTTCAGGGCGCCCAAGAAAGTCCAGCAAGCACCAGTCTCCTAAAGTTGATTCAGCTGCGGGATCGGGGCACCACCAGTACAGAGCTTGTTCAGGAATGGCAGCAGGCAGGTGTGAGGCGAAGACTTTTGGAGGATGGCCTGATGTCAAGAAGGGCAGCAAGAAGGGCAGCAAAGAAGCCACTTCTCTCCAGGAAAAACATCAGGGACAGACTGATATTCTGCAAAAGGTACAGGGATTGGACTGCTGAGGACTG
Source organism: Salvelinus alpinus (assembly GCF_045679555.1). Lineage (NCBI taxonomy): Eukaryota > Metazoa > Chordata > Actinopteri > Salmoniformes > Salmonidae > Salvelinus > Salvelinus alpinus. The sequence continues at coordinate 34,221,381 of NC_092089.1, read as the reverse complement.
GGGTAAAGTCATTTTCTCTGATGAATCCCCTTTCCGATTGTTTGGGGCATCCGGAAAAAAGCTTGTCCGGAGAAGACAAGGTGAGTGATACCATCAGTCCTGTGTCATGCCAACAGTAAAGCATCCTGAGGACATTCATGTGTGGGGTTGCTTCTCAGCCAAGGGAGTGGGCTCACTCACAATTTTGCCTAAGAACACAGCCATGAATAAAGAATGGTACCAACACATCCTCAGAGAGCAACCATCCATCCATGAACAGTTTGGTGACGAACAGTTTGGTGACGAACAATGCCTTTTCCAGCATGATGGAGCACCTTGCCATAAGGCAAAAGTGATAACTAAGTGGCTCGGGGAACAAAACATTGATATTTTGGGTCCATGTCCAGGAAACTCCCCAGACCTTAATCCCATTGGAAACTTGTGGTCAATCCTCAAGAGGCGGGTGGACAAACAAAAACTCCAAGCATTGATTATGCAAGAATAGGCTGCCATCAGTCAGGATTTGGCCCAGAAGTTAATTGACAGCATGCCAGGGCAGATTGCAGAGGTCTTGAAAAAGAAGGGTCAACACTGCAAATATTGACTCTTTGCATTAACTTCATGTCAATAAAAGCCTTTGACACTTATGAAATGCTTGTAATTATACTTCAGTATTCCATAGTAACATCTGACAAAAATATCTAAAGACACTGAAGCAGCAGACTTTGTGAAAATTAATATTTGTGTCATTCTCAAAACTTTTGGCCACGACTGTATGTCTGCACATTGTATGTGTGTGTGAGTATGTGTGTAAACATACAGGATTGGGAATGTGTGTATATGCATACTGCATATGGTATGTGTGTGGTTGCATGAATGCATGCATAGTATGTGAGTGTCTGAGTGTGTGTGTTGGAGTGTGTGTAGGGGCATGCAGGTTTCCGCGAAAGCATGCGCTGGATATGAGCAAGCGGGCAAAGTGGTGCAAGTGCGAGAGCGACGTGGTTCCTGTGGTCTCCCCTCTTCTCTCCTCCTCCACGCGAAGTGAACATCTGTGTGTGTGTGTGTGTGCTAAGCACCTAGAACCCAGGAAATCAATGCACCTGTCACACCTGGGTTCCCCATCTGGGTGACTGAAACACTGACCTGACTGAGGTTAAAGTTGTAGGGCCCAAACCAGGACTTACAGTAGACTGAGGTTAAAGTTGTAGGGCCCAAACCAGGTGTTAGAGCCGATTTGGACATATTTGTATAAAAGACTGAACATACTGAGCTCCATGTACATTTGTGTAAATATATTAAATATTAATGTATATGATGAAATATTAGGTACGTACCTTTATGATTTATATTTACCTGATTGAGATATATTCATTTGTTGTTAGTGTAACTCAGTTTTTGGCCCACCCCTCTTGCCCATTCATTGTACTGTGTTAAATGTGTTAGTATAAAGGCAGGAAGTTGGGCCTTCGGGGGGAGGAGTCCTTGCTAGACGTGGGAGCGGTATAGTTTTTTGAAAATACAGACATACATACAGACAGGTCATATTATGTATTTGCCATATCAAGTAATCTCTGCTTTAAGTTCATTGGAGAATAATTTTTTGTTAGATATAAGAAGAATAAACATTTTTGTTGCACCATATCCCTGGATCTCATTGAATGTTTGGCCGTTTGGAAACCTTGAGTGTGGACTGTATGCGTACGAAACAACCCCGCTTCAGGCTAGGGCAGTGGCTATGGTAAAAAGGAAAGGAAGCCACTACACCAGGACTTACAGGAGACTGAGGTTAAAATTGTAGGGCACAAACCAGGACTTACAGTAGACTGGCTACAGCACAGCTATTACGTCCTGGTCAGTAGCTCTAAATGTTAAATATTCTGGTATTTTTGTGTGTTAACTTCTTATGGCTGCCGGGGCAGTATTGAGTAGCTTGGATGAAAGGTGCACAGAGGTGCCCAGAGTAAACGGCCTGCTCCTCAGTCATAGTTGCTAATATATGCATATTATTATTAGTATTGGATAGAAAACACTCTGAAGTTTCTAAAACTGTTTGAATTATGTTTGTGAGTATAACATAACTAATATGGTAGGCAAAAACCTGAGAAAAAATCCAAACAGGAAGTGGAAATTCTGAGGCTGGTGGATTTTCAACCAAGCTCCCATTGAAATCCCAGCGAGATATGGATGAGTTTTCACTTCCTACGGCTTCCACTAGATGTCAACAGTCAGTAGAACTTTGTCTGAGGACTCTACTGTGAAGGGGGGCCGGATGAGAGAATTAGTCACCACTGCCATGAGGTGACCATGCTTTCACCATGCGCGTTCACATGAGGAGGACCTCCGTTCCACCACTCATCTGAAGTCAATGTAATTCTCCGGTTGGAACGTTATTCAAGATGTATGTTAACAACATTCTAAAGATTGATTCAATACATCGTTTGACATGTTTCTACTGACTGTTACGGAACTTTTGCACATTTCGTCACGTTTTAGTGAACGCGCTTTGTGACTTTGGAATTGTTTACTAAACGCGCTAACCAAAGTAGCTAATCGGACATAAATAACGGACATTATCAAACAAATCAAGCATTTATTGTGGACCTGGGATTCCTGGGAGTGCATTCTGATGAAGATCATCAAAGGTAAGGGAATATTTATCATGTAATTTCTGGTTTCTGTTGACTACAACATGGCGGCTAATTTGACTATAGTTCTGAGCGCCCTCTCAGATTATTGCATGGTTTGCTTTTTCCGTAAAGTTTTTTTGAAATCGGACACAGCGGTTGCATTAAGGAAAGGTATATAATTCCATGTGTATAACTTGTATTATCATCTACATTTATGATGAGTATTTCTGTTGAATGGATGTTTTTGGAACTAGTGAACGTAACACGCCAATGTAAACTCAGATTTTTTAATATAAATATGAACTTGATCAAACAAAACATACATGTATTGTGTAACATGAAGTCCTATGAGTGTCATCTGAAGATCATCAAAGGTTAGTGATTCATTTTATCTCTATTTCTGCTTTTTGTGACTGCTATCTTTGGCTGGAAAAATGGCTGTGCTTATTCCGTGGCTTGGTGGTGATCTAACATAATCGTTTGTGGTGCTTTCGCTGAAAAGCATATTTGAAATCGGACACTTTGGTGGGATTAACAACAAGATTACCTTTAAAATGGTATAAGACACATGTATGTCTGAGGAATTTTAATTATGAGATTTCTGTTGTTTTGAATTTGGCGCCCTGCACTTTCACTGGCTGTTGTCATATCATCCCGTTACTGGGATTGCAGCCATAAGAAATTAAGATATATGCTCGCTTTAGATACGAATTACATCTCTGATACCATCTCTGTTCCTCATCTGACAACACAGAATAGACTACATTACTTGAGCACCTGACAACACAGAACAAACTACACTACTTGACCATCTGACAACACAGAACAAACTACACTACTTGACCATCTGACAACACAGAATAGACCACACTACTTGACCATCTGACAACACATTATAGACTACACTACTTGAGCATCTGACAACACAGAATAGACTACACTACTTGAGCATCTGACAACACAGAACAAACTACACTACTTGACCATCTGACAACACAGAACAAACTACACTACTTGACCATCTGACAACACAGAATAGACTACACTACTTGACCATCTGACAACACATTATAGACTACACTACTTGAGCATCTGACAACACAGAATAGACTACACTACTTGAGCATCTGACAACACAGAATAGACTACACTACTTGAGCATCTGACGACACAGAATAGACTACACTACTTGACCATCTGACAACACAGAACAAACTACACTACTTGACCATCTGACAACACAGAACAAACTACACTACTTGACCATCTGACAACACAGAATAGACTACACTACTTGACCATCTGACAACACATTATAGACTACACTACTTGAGCATCTGACAACACAGAATAGACTACACTACTTGAGCATCTGACAACACAGAATAGACTACACTACTTGACCATCTGACAACACAGAACAGACTACACTACTTGACCATCTGACAACACAGAACAAACTACACTACTTGACCATCTGACAACACAGAATAGACTACACTACTTGACCATCTGACAACACAGAATAGACTACACTACTTGACCATCTGACAACACAGAATAGACTACACTACCTGACCATCTGACAACACAGAATAGACTACACTACCTGACCATCTGACAACACAGAATAGACTACACTACTTGACCATCTGACAACACAGAATAGACTACACTACTGACCATCTGACAACACAGAATAGACTACACTACTTGACCATCTGATAACACAGAATAGACTACACTACTTGACCATCTGATAACACAGAATAGACTACACTACTTGACCATCTGACAACACAGAATAGACTACACTACTTGACCATCTGATAACACAGAATAGACTACACTACTTGACCATCTGATAACACAGAATAGACTACACTACTTGACCATCTGACAACACAGAATAGACTACACTACTTGACCATCTGACAACACAGAATAGACTACACTACTTGACCATCTGACAACACAGAATAGACTACACTACTTGACCATCTGATAACACAGAATAGACTACACTACTTGACCATCTGACAACACAGAATAGACTACACTACTTGACCATCTGACGACTGTATTACATTATTGTTATGGCAGCCTTATGCAGTAACAGTCCAGATTTCTATGAAATAGGACCTATAATTAATTACAATATGAGGGAAACAGTTTTCATTCCAAAAAACGGTAATGAAGTATGTTAAAAAAAACGATTTTAAAATAAACGCGAGTAGACCACTGTTAACCATAATAAACCAACATAACATCGTGTTCTATGAGGAAATAGCAAACGGTCTGTTTGAGATAAGTTTGAGTTGGTGTTTTTGAAGTGTTTTTTTTCTCCAATTCATGCTCTGGCCACAATTACAAGTATAGAATGAGTCAACAACATTATTTGGTTGTGAGTTAACAGAATATTTATGTGATATTTTCACTGGACAGTTCTACTTTAATGACAGAAGACTTGTGACATGTTATCATTGGCTCCATCTCTCCTTTCCATTACTCCATCCATCCTTCTCCATCTCTGCCCTTGCGTCTTCTCTTTAGACGAGCGACCGGCGTCATGCTAAAAGGTATATGTGCGCCACAGCCACGTACAGTAGGGGAGCATTAGGCGGACGAGTGGGCAGCAACGCCACGGACAAAGTGCTTTTCCTCATCACCATCTCTGAGCAAATAAAGCTGAGAGATAGCGAGAACTCTGCAACTCTCCATCAGTGGAGCTGAAGCCCAGGCTGGCCTGTCCCCTCTGTTCTACTGTCTCCAGTCCTGGGGAGGGAGGGAAGGACTTACACACTGTACAGTATATACATTCTGAATTGATCACCAGCAGAGGGGAGTATCAATTAGACACTATTTGGTACATCTACATGTTTATAGGCACAATCTGGAAGATATTCTGCTGTTCACTGGTAATTACTACCAATGATTTATACCCATTGATCCTTGAAGAATACAACTAATGTCTCATAATGGGAATGTCTGATGTGATGTGAATTTCCTGTCCTGTCAGTCATGTAATTAGAGAGAGATGAGAGCTGGGGATATCAGACAGAATATTGATTAGTACTGACTGACTGACTGACTGACTGAGAAGACTAGAGGACCAGAGGTTAATATGTTGTTGATAAACATCCATGGATTGGAAATTTTCCATCTGGCACCACAACGCTATTTCATTCATGCATTTCTTTATAAACATCCAGCAGACGTAAACAATCAAACAACAGACAAGGGTATTGGTTTTTAACCAGTTTTAATTAACCCTGATTACAGCTTAATTACAAGTTTGAAAAATAAACACAAAATAATTAAAGAGAAATTCAATATTACATCATGGTATTAAATCTCATCTCTCTGAGTGTTATATAACCGCATAGAGGGGGGGGGGGGACCTTTACACAGTAAAACAATACAAACCTTTTTTTCTTTTAGATGAAACAATCCCCAAAATAAAAAATATACAAGACCAAGAGAGAAAGTAACATTGTAAAATAGAAATGACAATACATGACCAAATCATACGTATCCCCCTCCACCCTCCCTCCCCAATAAAATCCTCCCCCTGCCAACCTCTTCTCTGTCGCCATAACAACCCCTCTCAGAATTAATATTACACTTTTAGTTTATATTTCAAATGTTAAAACCACATGAAAGACTGAGGAGGGGGCGGGAGCTGGTAGGGGATCATAACAGAAGCATGGAGGAGAGGTCTGCGTCACTATGACAGTGTGATGTACAGTTCACAACAACCCTAAAGCAGTAGGAACTCAACCATGGACTAAAAATGAGAAGGATGGGAGGTAAGTAATCCAACCATAACAATAAGAATAACAATAATAAACAGCAATATCGACATCAGAAAGGAAAAGAACGTTGAGGGTATTTTTAAACTTTGCTAAAGAAATGTTATCCTTCTACACTTTCTCTAGCCCTCTCCTGACTGCCGACTCAGACATGAGACCTGGGTATTCCCATCCCACACCATCCTGATAAAAGATCACACTGCAGTTAACAGTCAGGTAAACAGACAATGCTGGCAATAGAGAGAAAGAGAGATGAAGAGAGTGAAACAGAAAAAAGAGAGCAAGCAGAATAATGCCCAGTCTGTTGCTTAGATATGATGAGTAGTTTATAAGGCAGCTGTCAGTTTCAATAGACACAGGGTGTGGTGGAGGTGAGGGAGGGGGACAGAGTGTGTGTGTGGTCAGATATACAACACCACCAGGATGGACAATAACAGCAGTGCGATGATTGTGACTTGCTCAGCCACACACTTGCCATTCTGGAGGCCTGCCATCCCAGAGGCCCCTAATCGAGTTCGTACTGGCTGTTTGGCCCAGTCTCCAGACCTCTAACGCTCCAGGATGTCAAAACATCAAAGCAGCAAAACAGTGAGAACAGAGTGTGTGAGAGGGGTTTGGAAATGTGAGTCTGTGTGTGTTTGAGATAGTGGGCAGGGTATTCCAGGTGAAGTCTCACATCAGGTCTCCAGCCTCCACTGTTATCTGTACAGGAATCCTTAACCTCTCAGCCTCCACCCCCACCAACCTGCTTGGAATAAAGCTAATCCAGTCACGATTAGTAACCTGGCCGCTTTAGAGAACTGGCCTAACAGGGTGGAGCTGAGAAACGACAGGATATCCCATCAACTAAAATCCCCAGGCCTGGCTAACCCTGAGCTCATTCACCCCCACTGGGGCCAGGGGTGAGTTGTGAGGTCCATTAGTGAGGTGAGGGTCCCCATAGAGGTGCACTATCAAGGTGAGACCAGCCCAGACCAGACCAGACTGGGGCCAGGGGTGAGTTGTGAGGTCCATTAGTGAGGTGAGGTCCCCATAGAGGTGCACTATCAAGGTGAGACCAGCCCAGAGGGAGACTGGGGACAGGTGACGGTGGTCAGGTCTTCTACAAGCTGAGGGGGAGTAGCGGACCGTGATGGCAGATAGAATAGGCATGTTTAAAGGACAACTGCTGCATATTCAGTGTACTACAATGCAGTTTTTTCATGATTCTCATTTTCATCATTTTGTCTGTCTATCCTGTGTCGTTTGTTGTCCCTTGGTCATAACAAAACATTTGGACTCCTACCCATCCTGTTGTCTCCCTCCCATTAGGAAGTTTACCTGCTAAAACAGGATATTCTTTCCCCTCGCCTACCAGAACGAATCACTTACAAAAACATCCTGAATCTGTCATTTCATTAAATGCTATGTTGTTTTAGTTTTTTATATCAGTTTGGAATTTCATATATAATATATACTGAGCAAAAATATAAACGCAACATGCAACGATTTCAAAGATTTTACTGGGTTACAGTTCATAGAAGGAAATCAGTCAATTGAAATACATTTGGTCCTGATCTACGGATTTCACATGACTGGGAATACAGATAAACATCTATTTGTCACAAATACCTTAAAAAAAAGGTAGCATGGAGTTGATCAGGCTGTCCATTGTGGCCTGTGGAATGTTGTCCCCCTCCTCTTCAATGGCTGTGCAAAGTTTCTGGATATTGGCGGGAACTGGAACACACTGTCGAAGACGTCGATCCAGAGCATCCCAAACATGCTCAATGCATGACGTCTGGTGAGTATGCAGGCCATGGAAGAACGGGGACATTTTCAGCTTCCAGGAACTGTGTACAGATCCTTGCGACATGGAGCAGTGCATTATTCTGAAACATGAGGGGATGGCAGGGGATGAATGGCACGACAATGGGCCTCAGGATCTCGTCACGGTATCTCTCTGCATTCAAATTGCCATCAATAAAATGTAATTGTGTTCCTTGTCCATAGCTTATGCCTGCCCATACCATAACCCTACCGCCACTATGGGGCACCTCTGTTCACAACGTTGACATCAGCAAACTTCTCGTCCACACGACGCCATACACATGGTCTGCGGTTGTGAAGCCGGTTGGACGTACAGCCAAATTCTCTAAAACAACGTTGGAGGTGGCTTATGGTAGAGAAATTAACATTAAATTCTCTGGTAACACCTCTGGTGGACATTCGTGCAGTCAGCATGCCAATTGCACGCTCCCTCAAAACTTGAGCCACCTGTGGCATTGTGTTGTGTGACAAAACTGCACATTTTAGAGTGGCCTTTTAGTGCCCCCAGCACAAGGTGCACCTGTGTAATGATCATGCCGTTTAATCAGCTTCTTGATATGCCACATCTGTCAGGTGGATGGATTATCTTGGCAAAGGAGAAATGCTCACTAACAGGGATGTTAACAAATTTGTGCACAAAATTTGAGAGAAATAAGCTTTTTTTTTGTGTATGGAAAATGTCTGGGATCTTTTATTTGGGACATGGGACCAACACTTTACATGTTGCATTTATATTTTTGTTCAGTGTATAAATATATAGTTTATACGAGTGTGTATATCTCAGTTGGACTTTTTCGTTTTATATATTTTTTTATTAAGACTCTTGTAAAGAGTTTATACATGCTATAAAACAAGGCATAGACAGGCACTGTATATATATATGTGTGTCTGTGTGTATATATATATATATATATATATGTATGTGTGTGTGTCTACAGGTGTGCTTGCATATATGGTGTTGTGGGCGGTTTCTGCTGGTTTAGTTAACACCATGAGACTATGGTTGATAGAACAGGAGTAAGGGGTTTGGGTGGAGCTGGTGAACTAGGATTCTGTGCAGGTGGCCCTTGCTTCTGCCCAGCCATGGGATAGACAAGGCTAAGCTAGGCTAAGCTAACAGTTAAAAGATACTGGACCCCTCACTCTCCTTTTCCATAGGAGAGCTCTCTCCCCCTCCCAATGGTCCCCTCGTTGTTCCTCTCTGTCATCTAACAACCGAGCCACTGCTCCCTCCCCCCTCCGTTTATCCTCCACCCTCTCCCTTCTCTCATTTAGATCATGATCGTTCAGGCATGGTCCACAAAAGCAAGGGAAGGAAGGTGGAGAGAGAGTGAAAAGATTACAGAAAGACAGGAAAGTACAAAAGTGATGACAGAAGTGTTAGAGAGAAATAAAGTGTGTGTTGAAAAGCAGTACCCTTCAGTAGCAGTCCAAGAGCAAAGCTTCCATGTCCCAAAGTCCTGTTCACTGATACCTTTTCACCAGCAGCTGGTGTGTGTGTGTCTGTGGCATCCCTGAGTGGAGTGGCCAGTGTTGCGAGGAGGAGTCTTTGCCAGTTCACCACGACTAGGTCCCACAGCCCCCAATCGGCAGCCCAACTTTCCTGTGTGTCTGTTGTGGGTAAGAACAGGGGGGATACTATTACACAAATAATAGAGAGAGTCGCACACTATGTATAAACTCCCGGTCATTTAATGGGTAAATCACCAACGTTTCGGCATCACTGTGCCTTCTTTAGGGTCATACTCTTCCACCCATGCTTTCCTCCTCTCTGTCTTCTCTCTCTGTCTCTGTGTGTGTGTTTGATGCAGGTACAGGCACTTGTAGAAGCCCCGTCTTCATCTCTATACAAAAATAAAATGGGAGAAATCTCATCCTCCATGTCTGCAGGGCTGTGGAGCTGGGCTGTCTGAGTTGGGGGCCCCTGAGGAGAAAGAGTCTAACCCTACAGGGGGGGGGGCAGAAAGCAGGAGGTGAGGCAAGAGAGCTGAGGCAAGGGATCTGGGGCACGAAATGTGGGGCAAGAGATGTGGGGCAAGAGATGTGGGGCAGTGCTGGGCTGGATATGAGGCTGACGGTGGGCTGGACAGGAAACTGGCTTGGGAGTTCCATCCAGACACAAGCAGAGAGTAGCGCCCCTCTGGTTCTTCCCCTGGTTTAAGTCACTGAGTCTGGGCTTGCTTGGACCAAAAGTCCCCTCTCCCCTCTTTTCTTCAACAGTCTCTGAGGGAGGGGTCTCGTTACAGTAGAAGGTAAGGGCTTTGGGAGGAGGGTGTGGACTGCATCAGGGTTTGGAGTTTGAGTTAGGAGAGAACTGTCTGTCAGAGAGGCAGGAGGACTACAGGAGTCATTTACACTGTTCTAAACCACCACTGTCTGCTAGCATTAGTGTTGGTATGTATCCCTATGTGTGTGTGTGGATCAGCATCAGCAGTCCTTGTTCTCCAGTGACAGTTGGGCGGTGGCCTGGTGCAGGTCCTGGTTCACCCCCTTCTGAGCCGACAGGAGGGAACACTCATACCCCCCCAGGGCTGGGGGACTGGGGGCGCTGCCAGCCCCGTTCTCCTGCATCCCTCCATTCCTCTCCATCTCTCTTTCCCTCTCCTTCTCCCCTCGTACTTTCTTGTCGTCCTGCTCTTCCATGGCTTCCATTCGTTGGTCTTCGCTCCAGCGCCGTTTGAAGCGCAGCTTGAGGGGAATGCACTTGGTCTGCCCCTGGGCGGGGGACTGGGGAGGGGGGGTGTCGCCTGGGGAGGCCGGCTCACTCTTCAGGGTGGGAGGTCCGCGGTGGTGGTGGGAGGTGAAGAAGGGCAGCAGGCCTGGAGGAGGGGGCGCGGGGGCCTTGAAGACATCCTCATCCAGGTCCTCGTCGTGGGGGTGTGGGTGGGAGGAGGTCCCGTTGGGGTGGTGGGGGTGAGGCCGGGGGTGTCGGGGGGAGAAGAGGTCGTACTCGTCGCCCCGGTCGTCGGGGTCTTCATCGCTGATGTCAGTCACCTCCACCTCCTCTTCTGACTCAATGTCTGAGATGGGCTCCACCTACAGAGAGACAGAGTGTCGATATCAAAGTCAAAAACGTTTAGCCATCAGGATCCTCAACACATACAGTCAAACAGTTCAAAGTGACTATGTCCCCTTGTGGGTCTCACCTTGATCTTGGGCAGCCCAGTGCTGTTGAGGGAGCCGGTGGAGGAGGAGTTGGAGATGAGTCCTGACCCGCCGGCTGAGCTCAGGTCACTGCCGAAGGACAAAGAGGACCCCAGACCGGAGGACGACAGGGACCCTGAGCCCGAGGACAGTGAGCTCTGCCTGGGGTGGTGGCCCTGGCTACCGTCCCTCTGCTTCCGGCCCAATGGAGGAGGCTGCAGCTTGAACTTGAAGGGTGAGAGGTGAGGCGGCTCCTCACCCAGGTGCAATGGGTGGTGGATAGGGTGGTGGTGGGAATGGGCCGAGTGAGGGTGGGCTGAGTGTGGGTGAGGGTGGGCTGAGTGAGGGTGAGGAGAGTGTGATTGGGACAGGGGTGATGGGTGTCGATGACTATTCAGACCTGAGCGTTCTCCCCCCCTCTCTCCTCCTCTCTCTCCTCCCCCCCTCTCTCCTCCTCTCTCTGCTCCCCCCCTCTCGCCCAGTTCTCTCTTGTCTTGGGCGAGGCGGTGTGGCTGAGGAATGATGACGTTGGGGTAGTGGAGGAAGGCTCTGGGGCTGAGGTGGTAGTTGTAGACACTCTGGTGGTGGGCCTGCAGGTAGCGCTTCATTTCCTCAGGGTTGAAGGAGAAGTGGGAGCCCAGCATGGGGGAGAGGGAGGGGGACGGGGTGTAGGGCAGGTGGGAGGAGGGCGTCAAGGACAGGGCTGGGGACAGAGGTGGGGCTAAGAGCCCTGCACCCCCAGGGCCGGGCAGGGGGGACACGGGGAAGGGGGACAGGTTGTCGGGGTGGACCCTGTGTCCCAGGGGGCCGCGGGAGCCTGGGTGGGCGTTGGGGTTCCCTGCTCCACCATACATCCTGAACAGAGACTCATGGGACAAACGGGGGTGGATCATACTCCTGTACCCTCCTCCCCCTGGCCCTCCTCCTCCTCCTCCCCCTGGCCCTCCTCCTCCTCCTCCACTCAGCCCTCTCTCTCCCCCCCTCTCCTCCCCTCCTCCCCCGTTGCCGTCCTCGATTTCAGAGTTGACGGAGGTCCCATCGCTGCAGTCGCTGACCGAGCCGCGAGCCATGCGCCGAGCCACGGCGCTGAACACGCCCCCGGGGCTACGCAGGTCCTCATTGGGCGAAAGCATGTCGGACGGCGTGGAGGGTGGGAAGCGGAAATGAGTTCCGGCTGCGGAAGGCAAAGGTGGAGCACTCTGAGGAACACCACTACCTGTTAGAGAACAGGAGAGAGAGGGAAGAGAGGATGAGAAAGGAGAGATACAATGATGAGGGGAGTAATATTCACTCTAAGTAATGATATGGATTAGCACAGTCAGTGTTTAAGGATTTAGTGATGTCTGTGACACACACACACAACACCCACACAGTGAGCGCTACCTGTGGAGCCCATGTCTATGAAAGGGTAGTTGACCAGGACCAGTTTGTTGAAGTTGAACTTGTAGGTGAACCTCTTTCCTTTGGTCTTGTGGAGGATTCTCTTGTTGTAGTAATACCTGGTGGGGAAACAGACCAATATGGGGTCACACACAGACCTTTAGGTCTCATTACTACCCGTAGCATGCTTCTCAATGTCAACACACACAGTCATACAGGAAGTCTTCAAATGGTACCACACACAGTCATACAGGAAGTCTTCAAATGGTACCACACACAGTCATACAGGAAGTCTTCAAATGGTACCACACACAGTCATACAGGAACTCTTCAAATGGTACCACACACAGTCATACAGGAAGTCTTCAAATGGTACCACACACAGTCATACAGGAAGTCTTCAAATGGTACCACACACAGTCATACAGGAACTCTTCAAATGGTACCACACACAGTCATACAGGAAGTCTTCAAATGGTACCACACACAGTCATACAGGAAGTCTTTAAATGGTACCACACACAGTCATACAGGAAGTCTTCAAATGGTACCACACACAGTCATACAGGAAGTCTTCAAATGGTACCACACACAGTCATACAGGAAGTCTTCAAATGGTACCACACACAGTCATACAGGAACTCTTCAAATGGTACCACACACAGTCATACAGGAAGTCTTCAAATGGTACCACACACAGTCATACAGGAAGTCTTCAAATGGTACCACACACAGTCATACAGGAAGTCTTCAAATGGTACCACACACAGTCATACAGGAACTCTTCAAATGGTACCACACACGGGGAAGTGATTTATTTTCAATAAACCTAGGTGTGTCATGTCCCTCCACACACAGATAGTGAACGGTCTTATTAACTAGTATTGTGTGACGTCCACACAAAGTAGCCAGGAGATGGTGTGTGTGTGTGTGTGTGTGTGTGTGTTATTGTGGGTGTGTGTTTATCGGCATCTGATCAAATCAGAGGCACAGTAGTTTAGTCAGGGCTTTTCTAGACCAACTGGTCACACACTCCCCTGTCCCTCTGTTAGCCCAGCCCTAGTCCTTCTCTTTAAATACCATTAATCTAAACCCACCAATAATACACCAAATGCTTGATCTGTTTATGTAATGGTTGGTCATTCTCTCTCGCTCTCCCATGGCGGGCGACCGGGTGCCTGTAAGTCTCCATCTATATTAACCTTTGACCTGTTATACAACATCTTTCCTTTTTCTTCTTCCATCTCACATCCCTTCATATAACCCCACAGCCCCTCACCAACCTAACACTGCTCTGACTAACCCCACAGCCCCTCACCAACCTAACACTGCTCTGACTAACCCCACAGCCCCTCACCAACCTAACGCCGCTCTGACTAACCCCACAGCCCCTCACCAACCTAACGCTGCTCTGACTAACCCCACAGCCCCTCACCAACCTAACGCCGCTCTGACTAACCCCACAGCCCCTCACCAACCTAACGCTGCTCTGACTAACCCCACAGCCCCTCACCAACCTAACGCTGCTCTGACTAACCCCACAGCCCCTCACCAACCTAACACTGCTCTGACTAACCCCACAGCCCCTCACCAACCTAACACTGCTCTGACTAACCCCACAGCCCCTCACCAACCTAACACTGCTCTGACTAACCCCACAGCCCCTCACCAACCTAACACTGCTCTGACTAACCCCACAGCCCCTCACCAACCTAACACTGCTCTGACTAACCCCACAGCCCCTCCCCTCACCAACCTAACGCTGCTCTGACTAACCCCACAGGCCCTCACCAACCTAACGCTGCTCTGACTAACCCCACAGCCCCTCCCCAACCTAACGCTGCTCTGACTAACCCCACAGCCCCTCCCCTCACCAACCTAACACTGCTCTGACTAACCCCACAGCCCCTCACCAACCTAACGCTGCTCTGACTAACCCCACAGCCCCTCCCCTCACCAACCTAACACTGCTCTGACTAACCCCACAGCCCCTCACCAACCTAACGCCGCTCTGACTAACCCCACAGCCCCTCACCAACCTAACACTGCTCTGACTAACCCCACAGCCCCTCACCAACCTAACACTGCTCTGACTAACCCCACAGCCCCTCACCAACCTAACGCTGCTCTGACTAACCCCACAGCCCCTCACCAACCTAACACTGCTCTGACTAACCCCACAGCCCCTCCCCTCGCCAACCTAACGCCGCTCTGACTAACCCCACAGCCCCTCACCAACCTAACACTGCTCTGACTAACCCCACAGCCCCTCACCAACCTAACGCTGCTCTGACTAACCCCACAGCCCCTCACCAACCTAACGCTGCTCTGACTAACCCCACAGCCCCTCACCAACCTAACGCTGCTCTGACTAACCCCACAGCCCCTCCCCTCACCAACCTAACACTGCTCTGACTAACCCCACCACCCCTCACCAACCTAACACTGCTCTGACTAACCCCACAGCCCCTCACCAACAAAACACTGCTCTGACTAACCCCACAGCCCCTCCCCTCACCAACCTAACGCTGCTCTGACTAACCCCACAGCCCCTCACCAACAAAACACTGCTCTGACTAACCCCACAGCCCCTCACCAACCTAACGCTGCTCTGACTAACCCCACAGCCCCTCCCCTCACCAACCTAACGCTGCTCTGACTAACCCCACAGCCCCTCACCAACCTAACGCTGCTCTGACTAACCCCACAGCCCCTCACCAACCTAACGCTGCTCTGACTAACCCCACAGCCCCTCACCAACCTAACACTGCTCTGACTAACTGACTGTGTATGTGTGTGAGAGGGAGAGTCAGTGTGTGTGTGTGTGTGTGTGTGTGTGTGTGTGTGTGTGTGTGTGTGTGTGTGTGTGTGTGTGTGTGTGTGTGTGTGTGACAGAGGGAGAGTCAGTGTGTGTGTGTGTGTGTGTGTGTGTACGTCACTGTGTGAGTGTGTGTGACAGAGGGAGAGTCAGTGTGTGTTGTGTGTGTGTCTCCATGTGTGTATGTCAGTGTGAGTGTGTGTGTGTCTCCATGTGTGTATGTCAGTGTGAGAGTGTGTGTGTGTGTCTCCATGTGTGTATGTCAGTGTGTGAGTGTGTGTGACAGAGGGAGAGTCAGTGTGTGTGTGTGTCTCCATGTGTGTATGTCAGTGTGTGTGTCTCCATGTGTGTATGTCAGTGTGTGTGTCTCCATGTGTGTATGTCAGTGTGTGTGTCTCCATGTGTGTATGTCAGTGTGTGTGTCTCCATGTGTGTATGTCAGTGTGTGTGTCTCCATGTGTGTATGTCAGTGTGTGTGTCTCCATGTGTGTATGTCAGTGTGTGTGTCTCCATGTGTGTATGTCAGTGTGTGTGTCTCCATGTGTGTGTCAGTGTGTGTGTCTCCATGTGTGTATGTCAGTGTGTGTGTCTCCATGTGTGTATGTCAGTGTGTGTGTCTCCATGTGTGTATGTCAGTGTGTGTGTCTCCATGTGTGTATGTCAGTGTGTGTGTCTCCATGTGTGTGTGTCTCCATGTGTGTATGTCAGTGTGTGTGTCTCCATGTGTGTATGTCAGTGTGTGTGTCTCCATGTGTGTATGTCAGTGTGTGTGTCTCCATGTGTGTATGTCAGTGTGTGTGTCTCCATGTGTGTATGTCAGTGTGTGTGTCTCCATGTGTGTATGTCAGTGTGTGTGTCTCCATGTGTGTATGTCAGTGTGACAGTGTGTGTCCTTGCTCTCTGGATCCCCTTCCAGTCAGTCCACTAAAGGGTGTGAAAGGATGGTTTTATAGCTGCTTAGGTCAGCATATAGAGGAGATGTGTAGTGGACTGACAGCTAGCTGTACTGTCTGTAGCTGGCTTGTTAAGAGGAGGAGAGGAGAGAGAGATAAGAGGTTAGGACTGCTGGTAATACAGTACGATTAGTGGTGTTCCACTACTGGTGACTGACTGCATGGGTCTGGGACAGTCAGCCAGAGTAGCTGTTATTATCTCCTACGGCTGTTATTTAACCTGGAGCCTCCCACTCTTATTATGCTAATGACAGACTTGTGATGTATGTGTATGGAGCAGACTGTAGCTCTTTTTTTGTCCCTCCCTCCCTCCCGATCTAATTCTCTCTCTCCCTCCAGATCTAATTCTCTCTCTCCCTCCAGATCTAATTCTCTCTCTCCCTCCAGATCTAATTCTCTCTCTCCCTCTGTATCGCATTCCCTTCTTCCATCCTTCCCCTTTAACATCATCCACCGGTTTATCCCTCTTCCCTCCCTCTTTCCCTGGGGGCGATGGAGACGGAGCGGGAGACAGGACAAGCCTGCTCTGTTGAAAACATCGTTTAGGTCAGGCAGCATCCCAGCAGTGTGTCTCTCCATCTCTGACAGAGGAGAGGCACATGGTCCTACACAACTCTACCCTCTCTCTCCTCCCCTCCCTCTCTTCCTCTCTCTCATCACATAGTCAGAGTAAGGGAATGCTTTGAAGAGCATTTGAACTCACTTCAAAAGAGAATAAAGATTCTTTGAGGGTCTGTGTTTAGCTGCCCCCCCCCCAGCCCTGACACACTCCACACACACACAAAGGTGCACACACACACACCTAAAAACCTTCATCCACTCTAATCAGATGTAACAATAACCATGTGGATTTAGACTTAGTGAGAGACTTCCAGGAAAATATGCAATGGGTTTATGGGTGCGCTATTTGTTGTATGTGTGTGAGATTGTGTGTATACGGTATGTGTGTGAGATTGTGTGTATACGGTATGTGTGTGAGATTGTGTGTATACGGTATGTGTGTGAGATTGTGTGTACTCGGTATGTGTGTGAGATTGTGTGTACTCGGTATGTGTGTGAGATTGTGTGTACTCGGTATGTGTGTGAGATTGTGTGTACTCGGTATGTGTGTGAGATTGTGTGTACTCGGTATGTGTGTGAGATTGTGTGTACTCGGTATGTGTGTGAGATTGTGTGTACTCGGTATGTGTGTGAGATTGTGTGTACTCGGTATGTGTGTGAGATTGTGTGTACTCGGTATGTGTGTGAGATTGTGTGTACTCGGTATGTGTGTGAGATTGTGTGTACTCGGTATGTGTGTGAGATTGTGTGTACTCGGTATGTGTGTGAGATTGTGTGTACTCGGTATGTGTGTGAGATTGTGTGTACTCGGTATGTGTGTGAGATTGTGTGTACTCGGTATGTGTGTGAGATTGTGTGTACTCGGTATGTGTGTGAGATTGTGTGTACTCGGTATGTGTGTGAGATTGTGTGTACTCGGTATGTGTGTGAGATTGTGTGTACTCGGTATGTGTGTGAGATTGTGTGTACTCGGTATGTGTGTGAGATTGTGTGTACTCGGTATGTGTGTGAGATTGTGTGTACTCGGTATGTGTGTGAGATTGTGTGTACTCGGTATGTGTGTGAGATTGTGTGTACTCGGTATGTGTGTGAGATTGTGTGTACTCGGTATGTGTGTGAGATTGTGTGTACTCGGTATGTGTGTGAGATTGTGTGTACTCGGTATGTGTGTGAGATTGTGTGTACTCGGTATGTGTGTGAGATTGTGTGTACTCGGTATGTGTGTGAGATTGTGTGTACTCGGTATGTGTGTGAGATTGTGTGTACTCGGTATGTGTGTGAGATTGTGTGTACTCGGTATGTGTGTGAGATTGTGTGTACTCGGTATGTGTGTGAGATTGTGTGTACTCGGTATGTGTGTGAGATTGTGTGTACTCGGTATGTGTGTGAGATTGTGTGTACTCGGTATGTGTGTGAGATTGTGTGTACTCGGTATGTGTGTGAGATTGTGTGTACTCGGTATGTGTGTGAGATTGTGTGTACTCGGTATGTGTGTGAGATTGTGTGTACTCGGTATGTGTGTGAGATTGTGTGTACTCGGTATGTGTGTGAGATTGTGTGTACTCGGTATGTGTGTGAGATTGTGTGTACTCGGTATGTGTGTGAGATTGTGTGTACTCGGTATGTGTGTGAGATTGTGTGTACTCGGTATGTGTGTGAGATTGTGTGTACTCGGTATGTGTGTGAGATTGTGTGTACTCGGTATGTGTGTGAGATTGTGTGTACTCAGTATGTGTGTGAGATTGTGTGTACTCAGTATGTGTGTGAGATTGTGTGTACTCAGTATGTGTGTGAGATTGTGTGTACTCAGTATGTGTGTGAGATTGTGTGTACTCAGTATGTGTGTGAGATTGTGTGTACTCAGTATGTGTGTGAGATTGTGTGTACTCGGTATGTGTGTGAGATTGTGTGTACTCGGTATGTGTGTGAGATTGTGTGTACTCGGTATGTGTGTGAGATTGTGTGTACTCGGTATGTGTGTGAGATTGTGTGTACTCGGTATGTGTGTGAGATTGTGTGTACTCGGTATGTGTGTGAGATTGTGTGTACTCGGTATGTGTGTGAGATTGTGTGTACTCGGTATGTGTGTGAGATTGTGTGTACTCGGTATGTGTGTGAGATTGTGTGTACTCAGTATGTGTGTGAGATTGTGTGTACTCAGTATGTGTGTGAGATTGTGTGTACTCGGTATGTGTGTGAGATTGTGTGTACTCGGTATGTGTGTGAGATTGTGTGTACTCGGTATGTGTGTGAGATTGTGTGTACTCGGTATGTGTGTGAGATTGTGTGTACTCGGTATGTGTGTGAGATTGTGTGTACTCAGTATGTGTGTGAGATTGTGTGTACTCAGTATGTGTGTGAGATTGTGTGTACTCAGTATGTGTGTGAGATTGTGTGTACTCAGTATGTGTGTGAGATTGTGTGTACTCAGTATGTGTGTGAGATTGTGTGTACTCAGTATGTGTGTGAGATTGTGTGTACTCAGTATGTGTGTGAGATTGTGTGTACTCAGTATGTGTGTGAGATTGTGTGTACTCAGTATGTGTGTGAGATTGTGTGTACTCAGTATGTGTGTGAGATTGTGTGTACTCAGTATGTGTGTGAGATTGTGTGTACTCAGTATGTGTGTGAGATTGTGTGTATACAGTATGTGTGTGAGATTGCAGGACAGGGATTACACCCACGATTACAAAGAACTAAACTGGCTGATCAGACAAAACAGAGAAGTAGGCATACACCAAAGAGAGAGAGAGTGATGAGAGTGATGAGAGAGCACGAGATGAGAGAAAGAAAGAGAGAAGAGAGGGAGAACAGAGGGATGGGTCAATTCCTGGAAAATGTAATCAAGACAGTGCTGTGGAATTCCCAGAGTTGATGGAGAGAGGATAGAGGACAGAGGGATCAGAGATGAGAGGAGAATGAATAGAGGACAGTTGAGAGGAAGAGAAAGTAGGGGATATTTGAATCCTCTTAAGTGACCCTGGTCTTAACCATCCTTTTAGCCATATAGCTGCCCTGTCTATTGGAACACAGCTAGCCTCTTCATACTGTCAGTTTCAAAGCAATATGGCTGCTTGGTACAGAGTCATCTGTTTTCCAGAGTACAACAGTGACTCTCTCTACACACACACACACACACACCATCTATTGTCATATAGCTGCTCTCTATACACACACCATCTATTGTCATATAGCTGCTCTCTACACACACACCATCTATTGTCATATAGCTGCTCTCTCTACACACACACACACCATCTATTGTCATATAGCTGCTCTCTACACACACACACACACACACACACACACACACACACACACACACACACACACACACACACACACACACACACACACACACACACACACACACACACACACACACACACACACACACACACACACACACACACACACACACACACACACACCATTTATTGTCATATTGCTGCTCTCTGGCTCCCTCTCCCTACACACAGACAGGCACGGACACACACATTGTAGTGCAGTAACTAGGCACTGACTGTAACAGGAAGTCAGGATTACAACGCCCTCCATGAGTTCCTGTTTATTTTCTGCCTCTCGTCACACCAGCTGCTCACACTCAGGTGTGTGGCTTTTTGCACGTGAGACTGAACACTACTGGAAAACCTGGTGTGTGACCAGTGTTGGTGGGTGGCTAAACTGTAGTGTGTGTGTGTGTAAGTAAAGATGAGGGTCTGGCTAGGCTGGTCACATGCTCTAAGAGAGTGTGTGTGTGTGTGTGTGTGTGTGTGTGTGTGTGTGTGTGTGTGTGTGTGTGTGTGTGTGTGTGTGTGTGTGGAGATGAGGATCTAGCTGGAGTCTGATTAGGCCAGTCACATGCTCTGTGGGCACAAGCGTGTGGTCAAGTGTACTCTGGGTGTGTGTGGCTCGTGTGTGCTCTGCCCGCACAGCAAATAAAAGACTCATTCTATCCTGGACAATGAGATATGTACACACACGGGACAATAAATGTACAACACACTTAACACAAACTCATACAGTCACCCGCCCTCCTCTCCCTAGTTCTCTCTATACAATAGGCTCTGTTGTAAGGCCGGGACTCCTGACCTAGTCACAGTGGTGTCACAGCAGTCCTGCTCAATCAAACACACACAGAGTGAACACGGTCGGTGTGTGTGTGAGAGACGGGGGAGGGGTATCCTATGGCGCCTGATGGTAATCTTTACCAGCTGTGGTGAATGGAACCTCTAACCTCTGACCTGTATGAGCTGCTAACAGTCAACATCATGACCCCATCAGAGGACCAGACCACAACATGGTACAGAGACCAGAGAGAGAGAGAGAGAGAGAGACCCAGGGCTTTACTGTGCGACTGCCATCTTGGTTTACTCCCATAGCCCTCCAACCAGTACACTGATGCCATTGTCCACTCCCCCTCTCTCTCTCTCTGAGCACTGGGTGGAGATGGGATCCACACTGGGACTGGGGCTACAGAGCACAATAATGTCTATGGGACGGGTTTACCTCCAAGTGCTGTGAACCAGTCTCTCTATCACTGTGATTAATATCTCTGATAAAGTACTGTTCATACATTTCACTCAGAGCAACAACAATAAATAAATCATCCCTGATCAACTCCATTTGGCACTTTGTTCCATTCCAACACACACACACACACACACACACACACACACACACACACACACACACACACACACACACGAGCGGTATGTGAGGCCATGGGTCTGTCACCACAACAAACCCTCTCAAGATTCACATCAATAGTAATGTGGTAAGAGGATTAATGGCACTAAAGACCAATAAAACACACATTGTAGCAACCATCCCCATATGGAACACATGACAGAGAGGGCCACCTTGCTCCACACATATGGGAGAAATCTGGAGACCAAAGTCAGTGTGGTACCCAGGACTTCAGCTGGAGTTAACTTACACACACAGTTCAAACGCATGTTTTCAAGCCCCTGCACTTCAATCACCCAGCCCCGTGAGCTTACAGTTTCCTGTATACTGTGCACACAGTGATTTCCCCTCATCAGGAATACTATTGTAATCCAGTGTGCCTGTGAGTTGACTCTCCAAGAGGACACGTGACTCCCTGCGTCATTCCTGTCTCCTGCTCCCACAGCCACTGTGAAATTCACACTCACACAGTGAGGATTAGTGTGTGTGTGTGTGTGTGTGTGTGTGTGTGTGTGTGTGTGTGTGTGTGTGTGTGTGTGTGTGTGTGTGTGTGTGTGTGTGTGTGTGTGTGTGTGTGTGTGTGTGTGTGTGTGTGTGTGTGTGTGTGTGTGTGTGTGGTATGTGTGGTATGTGTGGTATGTGTGGTATGTGTGGTATGTGTGATCTTGTTCTTCTTTCCAGAGGGACAAAGGCTATTTTACGCTTAGGGGTTTGGTTTAGGGTTACAATTAGGGTTAGGTCTTGGCGGTAGGGTTAGGTCTAGGCGGTAGGGTTAGGTCTTGGTGGTAGGGTTAGGTCTAGGCGGTAGGGTTAGGTCTAGGCGGTAGGGTTAGGTCTTGGTGGTAGGGTTAGGTCTAGGCGGTAGGGTTAGGTCTTGGTGGTAGGGTTAGGTCTTGGTGGTAGGGTTAGGTCTAGGCGGTAGGGTTAGGTCTTGGTGGTAGGGTTAGGTCTAGGCGGTAGGGTTAGGTCTAGGCGGTAGGGTTAGGTCTTGGTGGTAGGGTTAGGTCTTGGTGGTAGGGTTAGGTCTTGGCGGTAGGGTTAGGTCTTGGCGGTAGGGTTAGGTCTTGGCGGTAGGGTTAGGTCTAGGCGGTAGGGTTAGGTCTAGGCGGTAGGGTTAGGTCTTGGTGGTAGGGTTAGGTCTTGGTGGTAGGGTTAGGTCTAGGCGGTAGGGTTAGGTCTTGGTGGTAGGGTTAGGTCTAGGCGGTAGGGTTAGGTCTAGGCGGTAGGGTTAGGTCTTGGTGGTAGGGTTAGGTCTTGGTGGTAGGGTTAGGTCTTGGCGGTAGGGTTAGGTCTTGGCGGTAGGGTTAGGTCTTGGCGGTAGGGTTAGGTCTTGGCGGTAGGGTTAGGTCTAGGCGGTAGGGTTAGGTCTTGGTGGTAGGGTTAGGTCTAGGCGGTAGGGTTAGGTCTTGGTGGTAGGGTTAGGTCTTGGCGGTAGGGTTAGGTCTTGGCGGTAGGGTTAGGTCTTGGCGGTAGGGTTAGGTCTTGGCGGTAGGGTTAGGTCTAGGCGGTAGGGTTAGGTCTAGGCGGTAGGGTTAGGTCTAGGCGGTAGGGTTAGGCGGTAAGGTTAGAGAAAATAGGATTTTGAAAGGAAATCAATTTTAGGTCTCCACAAAGATAGAAATATAAGTATGTGTGTTAAGGTCAGAGATATCAGGGAGAGAGACGCTACCGAGGGAAAGATACAAGGTGAGCAGAGTGAAAGAGGAGGAAGGCTGCCATGAATGTAAACAATATGTTTTTAAATAAAGACAAACCCTGGAATGAGTAGGTGTGTCCAAACTTTTGACTGGTACTATATATATATATATAAATACATACATTACTTACTGGTGGGCTAAGCTCCATATCTGTTCCAATACTGTGACTCTACAGGACTGGACACTAGTAGACTATAAGGAGGATGAGACCAGAGGAAATGAGAGGAGAGGATGAGAGGAAGAGAAGAGTGAGGTAGAGTGAGGAGAGAATAAGGAAGAAGGAGGGCAGAGGCGAGGAGAAGGAAGGAGGTGGATCTCACATCGTTAAGATGTATTAAGACCCAAAAGGACTTATTCAATGAGGAATTAATACAAAAGGAAAACACCCCCCTCCCTACAAACTGTGATTTGCAATTAGTGTGTTAAACCAGTCTGTCCTCATCAGACCCCATCTGCAACAGACACCATGTTAATCACACCACAGTAAAGACCTTACGTAAGCCCCAACCCTAAACAGGGCGACCCCATCGCTCTTCTGCTCTCACTGCTTCCAGATTATGTGGTTTATCAGTGCTTAGTCTAATCTCTGTTTTGTGAAGTCAGAAATACAAGAGACTACAAGCCAGCCCATTCAAACAGTCAGTGGTGACTGGTTAGGTTAGATACTTGGCTGTTGAACTGTGTGGTTCTCTCAGGTTATGGCTCCTATTCTCTGTCCTGATTGAAGCAATTGCATTGCAATGTGTCACCTACATATTATTCTAGATTGTACAGATTAGTCCAAAGTGTATGTCAAAGTCTGTTGCGTTGTTATCAGTGAGTAAATAGTGTGTTACGGTGAGTGTGTGTGGCTGTGAGGGAGATCAGTGTGACAAATTCAGGCTAAGCAGTGAGCCGCCTGGGGGATGACACTGTACAGCCTGAGGCCTGGATGGATGGATTACTGGCTCGTTACACTACAGGGTCACACACCTAACAGTAAGGCTGGGGTCATCACCAAAATAGCTTGAATTGGTGTTCCAGTGTATGGGGGTCATTGCCGTAACGGTGAGGCCCTAATGGGTGTTAGGGTCAGTGCCATAACAGAAGGCTATATGGGACCTGAGTTGGTGTCCATAAATGACGGGCTTCAGAGTCACATGTGACAGGCTGCATGTGGTCAGACTAGTTATACAGTAGGGAGGGACACTTGACCTTTTTGACTGGAACAGTTCTCACATGATTTGTTTTCAATCGCTCGAGTACTATTTTTAGAAACAAATATGTGCGCATGTATGTTCTGTTTATGCCAACAGTGAGCAAACAATGGCTCATTTATCATAACCATTATAGATAATGAATCTTAATTGCTAAATTGCCTCATATTTATCCAGTCAATAAAAAAACAAGTGCAATTTAAGATGAATTTATTGAAACTGTAATATCATCAGGTTATATTATATTGTGGAACACAATCTTCAAAAAGGTAGCAACCTCAGCAATGTGGTGCTTGCTTGAAGAAGCCTATGGCTGTGCAATGGCATAGCCTAGTTTTGTTAATTTAGCAGACAAGACGCTCTTATCACAGTCAAGACACCTATTTTATAGAAAAAAGCAGATGTAATATAACAGAATAGTGCCAAGTGATTCACATCTCCCGCCTGGAACAGTTATTCTCAGAGTGATCATTTTCTCAAGTTGAAAGACATATTTTTCAAGGTTACAAACCAAAATCTGTCTTCTTTTTGATATACAGACGTTGGATTTAGTGTATTATGTCTGTTCCTTGTAATTTTCTAAATTGATTAACAATACTACATTGAACACAGCATGGGGATTAGTTATGTCCCGGACATCTGTTTGGTGAGGAGGCCTAGACTTGATAGAATTTTTTGTTTTCATTCATTTTTACAATATAGCTCATTTTGACTTTGTGGCTGTGGTAACCAGTGACAACCGCAAAATACCCTAAGCGGAAAATGACTAAATTATTCAGAAATAATGTTGGAACATTATTTCTGAGAAAGGGAATTTAGGGAGCAGCATTGTGTGATGCTTGGCTTGGTTTATTTTTTGTTGTGTCCCGCAAATGCACATGTACAAATAGAACACTAGTCAAAGCAAATGAACGTTGTCTTCAAGATAAAATGTTGACCAAATAGATTTACAGTTTTTGGAGATTTAAAAAAAATCTCTGGTAAAGATTGGGTTGACGTCAGTTTGAGTACTCAACTTGTCATGCTCATCCCTTTTATACAGTGTATGGGTGATTGACATGTGATAGGTTACCTGTAGTCAGAGTAGCGGTTATACAGAGTATGGGTGATTGACATGTGATAGGCTACATGTGGTCAGAGTAGCGGTTATACAGTGTATGGGTGATTGACATGTGATAGGCTACATGTGGTCAGAGTAGCGGTTATACAGTGTATGGGTGATTGACATGTGATAGGTTACCTGTAGTCAGAGTAGCAGTTATACAGAGTATGGGTGATTGACATGTGATAGGCTACATGTGGTCAGAGTAGCAGTTATACAGTGTATGGGTGATTGACATGTGATAGGCTACCTGTAGTCAGAGTAGCGGTTATACAGTGTATGGGTGATTGACATGTGATAGGTTACCTGTAGTCAGAGTAGCAGTTATACAGTGTATGGGTGATTGACATGTGATAGGTTACCTGTAGTCAGAGTAGCGGTTATACAGAGTATGGGTGATTGACATGTGATAGGCTACCTGTAGTCAGAGTAGCGGTTATACAGAGTATGGGTGATTGACATGTGATAGGTTACCTGTAGTCAGAGTAGCGGTTATACAGTGTATGGGTGATTGACATGTGATAGGCTACGTGTAGTCAGAGTAGCGGTTATACAGTGTATGGGTGATTGACATGTGATAGGCTACATGTGGTCAGAGTAGCGGTTATACAGTGTATGAGGAAGTCATACGGGGTCATGGAGGTCAATGCCATAACAGTATAAGGGGCTTGTGTTTGCTGTGTTTGAGTGAAGTCTTTTTTGTCACTGCCATTACATGGGCAATATTATCACCGCCATGGCAGGCATATGGGGTTTGAGATGGTGTCAATAGAGTCCATGTGCTTTCTGGTCACTGCCAAAACAGTGTATTGGGAGATAGGGCCAGTGCCAAAACGATAGGCCTACAGTATACAGTGTATTGGGAGATAGGGTCAGTGCCAATACGATAGGCCTACAGTATACAGTGTATTGGGAGATAGGGCCAGTGCCAATACGATAGGCCTACAGTATACAGTGTATTGGGAGATAGGGCCAGTGCCAATACGATAGGCCTACAGTATACAGTGTATTGGGAGATAGGATCAGTGCCAATACGATAGGCCTACAGTATACAGTGTATTGGGAGATAGGGTCAGTGCCAATACGATAGGCCTACAGTATACAGTGCTTTAGGGGCTAGAGCTAGTGTCATAGTCATAACAGCCAGCTTAGGCAGGTGTGAGAGACATGGTTGTGTCAAGCAGACGTGCACAACGTAACAATAACCCTATATCTGGGACCTAAGCCCGAGCTTGGAGAGTAACTGGGGCCTGGATCACTGCCATAAGACAGCCATGTGCATTAGGATCCGTGTGTAAACAGCACATGGAGCTGGACACGCTTGGTGTCATTGAGTTTCCTTACCGGAGTGCCCTGCTCAGCTTGTCGTAGTTCATCTGGGGTTTGCACTTGCGGGCCCCCCATAACCGGGCCACCTCGTCAGGGTCCTTGATGACAAACTCTCCGTAGTCCCCCTGCCAGGCGATGACATCATGGTACTCCTCCTTCCTCAGCAGCTCCAGGATGAAGTGCCACAGCTGGATCTGTCGCGAGCCGGGGCTCGACTCGGGTTTGTAGGCCCAGTCTGGAAAGGCAAACCCTGGGGAGGAGAGGTGGGAGACCAGGGAGAAGGGAGTTAGCCTGGAGGTCCGTGGAGCACAGCCATACTGATGGACTGAGACGATTAGCCTCCATAGAGGACAGCACGTTCAGAAAGGCTTTGCTCTCAGTCTACATGTCCACTTAGTTCTGAACTCTAAACAGCAGGCAGCACATAAAAACCCAACGCCTGGGCCAATAGCTGAGTCACAGGAATGCTGTTTAGTTGCAGGGCAGGACATGAATATTGATTCCAACTACTACAAGAGGAGAGAGGTTGCCACTAGCCCTGTCAGGTGTTCTCAGGTGCAGAGTGGAACATGTGTTCTAGAAGGTGTGTTGTGGAAGAGGAAAGAGGATTAGTGAGGCCTATTTGTGTTCGCTCTTTTAGTTCTCTGTCTGTAGCTTAGGGATGTATTTGGAATCCATCTGTACATCAGTCTGGTTCTGTTTCTACTGTTATTAACGCGTACACAGTGCTGCACATCATCGAGTGTGGCTGCTTGTCACTCACACCTGCCTGACCTGGCCTCTTCTCTGCCCTCCTCCACTTCTTTCCTCCACTCTACTTTGTGTTGTATCTGACTCATGGTAGACTGGGTGTAGAAACCACAACCTTCCTGTCACCGTCACTGCTAGGGCGTCCACCCAACCACAACAGTCCTGCGCCGGAAACACTCACTGATCTCCCTGCCGTGATACTACTCTAATAGTGAACACTCACTGATCTCCCTGCCGTGATACTACTCTAATAGTGAACACTCACTGATCTCCCTGCCGTGATACTACTCTAATAGTGAACACTCACTGATCTCCCTGCCGTGATACTACTCTAATAGTGAACACTCACTGATCTCCCTGCCGTGATACTACTCTAATAGTGAACACTCACTGATCTCCCTGCCGTGATACTACTCTAATAGTGAACACTCACTGATCTCCCTGCCGTGATACTACTCTAATAGTGAACACTCACTGATCTCCCTGCCGTGATACTACTCTAATAGTGAACACTCACTGATCTCCCTGCCGTGATACTACTCTAATAGTGAACACTCACTGATCTCCCTGCCGTGATACTACTCTAATAGTGAACACTCACTGATCTCCCTGCAGTGATACTACTCTAATAGTGAACACTCACTGATCTCCCTGCCGTGATACTACTCTAATAGTGAACACTCACTGATCTCCCTGCCGTGATACTACTCTAATAGTGAACACTCACTGATCTCCCTGCAGTGATACTACTCTAATAGTGAACACTCACTGATCTCCCTGCAGTGATACTACTCTAATAGTGAACACTCACTGATCTCCCTGCAGTGATACTACTCTAATAGTGAACACTCACTGATCTCCCTGCAGTGATACTACTCTAATAGTGAACACTCACACACGCGACCACAACATTGGTGCTCTTTCTATGTCTGTGGAATACTTTTCATAATGAAAACCTCTCCACCTCTTTTCCCTGATTCTGTCACTCTTTCCTACTGACAGAGGAAACATGACCTAGTCCTCCCTCCCTCCCTTCCTCCCTCCCTCCCCAAATGTACAACGGAAAGTCAAAGTGTGAAAGGCAGAAACAGACTGTGGGTGTGGGCACATGTTCATGGGTGTTTGTTTGTTTGTCTGCTCGACTGACCTTGATGTAAATGTGTATTCAAGATTGAGAATACGCCAATATGTGAGTGAATGAGTGTATATTCATGAGGCTTGAATGACGAGTTGAATGCACTTGACAGGCTATTTCCTCACATGCGTGTGGTCATGTGACAAATCTGAGCCAGACTGGATGTTAGCATCACAGGAGTGTGACATAGTTTAAATCAGAGAGAAACACTGATCACCTACTGTTCAATATGACTAACATCCTCTCTACATAACCATTACTCTGCCAGAGAAGAACAGGAGTCCAGAGTTCTGTGATAGAAATCGGGCCTAGTCAATGCCGACCAATCCCATTCATCAGGGTTTGAGGTCTCCAACTTTCTCCTGATTCACGTGGCAGGATCTATACAACAGATAACACGGCGTTGCGGATCTGGCTTAACTTTAGACCGCATTCGAAGTATGAGGTCTAGCTACATCATGGGTGTGTATGACATCACTACAGCAGAAAAGTCACTACTAGTCCAGATCAAATCAATTTCTATAGCCCTTCTTACATCAGCTGATATATCAAAGTGCTGTACAGAAACCCAGCCTAAAACCCCAAACAACAAGCAATGCAGGTGTAGAAGCACGGTGGCTAGGAAAAACTCCCTAGAAAGGCAGGAACCTAGGAAGAAACCTAGAGAGGAACCAGGCTATGAGGGGTGGCCAGTCCTCTTCTGGCGGGTGGAGATTATAACAGAACATGGCCAAGATGGTCAAACGTTCATAGATGACCAGCAGGGTCAAATAATAACAATCACAGTAGTTGTAGAGGGTGCAACAAGTCAGCACCTCAGGAGTAAATGTCAGCTGGCTTTTCATAGCCGATCATTGAGAGATGAGCCCTGAAAAGCATCAAAATACCCAAATGTAGCTAGATGTTGGAGGGCCTTTGTAGACGATGGACTGATTGACAGATAGATAGTAATCTGTACCATGCTACGCAGCGCCACCATTTAGACCCTGTTACCTAACGCCCTTCACTACGTCAATACACAGCATCTGGCAACCAACATAGAGCCACGCTCAAAATATATATGTGCCAGATCTGCTTTATGTAGTTCTATGTGGGCTTAAATAGGTCTGCCTTGGTGAACCAGATTGACTAACTGAATAAGGGCAGTTTGGAGAGTTCTCAATTATTGACAGATTTCTTTTTTTAATATATTTTGTTTGCCGAAACTCAGCTTTGATAGGATGACATTGACACAGGCAACAGACTACACACACACACACACACACACACACACACACACACACACACACACACACACACACACATCGTGCGTCAGGTCAACAGGTGAAATGGATCCCTGGTAAGTAGAGAGACAAACTCTGCCTGCCAACCTCTGAACAAAGACTACAAAACCAACCATCATCATCATCATCACACATACAGATATGGAGACAGCATACCGTGTGTGTAAATAACAGGGTAAATACCCCCCCCCCCCCAAACAGCCAGCTAAACATGGGATGAAAGCACCAGTGGGAGTAGTAATATGAGTGTGATCTTGGTAGGAAACAATGTCTCAGCAACCAGAGCCCAGTAGAGTGTTGTGATACGGGACAGACAGGTTTTCTCTACAGGGATTCTGAGGAACATAGAGCCACAACAGGTGTCTTTTCATCACACCCCAAGGCTGTGTCCTATACGTTACACCCAGAGGCCAAACCTGTCCTGAGTCACCGTGGATCAGTTATCACAAGAGGCTGCTCATTCTGACACAAGAAACAGAGACCACGACACACACACACACACCACACACACACACACACACACACACACACACACAGAGCCACTAACACTGAAATCATGACATGTCCACAGGTCTGTTTGATGGGGTTTTAAGCAACCCTACAGTCAGTCAGTCAGTCAGTCTGTGTGTGTGTCTGAATGCATCAATGCCATGCAGGAGAAAAGCAGTGTGGTACCTCACCCCCCCAGACTTAACCTCTCTGACCTCTACTCCTCCTGACCTCCTCTCTTCTATCCATCTCTGGCGCTCTCTTTCCCTCCTGGGGGAGACACCAGATAGCCATTACAGCACAGAGAGGAGAGGAGCCACACACACACACCATCAATAATGCAGCAGCTAGGCTGTGTGTGTGGAAGGGGGGGGGGGGCTAATCTCTGCCCTGGGACACAGGAGCTCGGGGTGTGGAGGGGTGTTAGTAAGTGAGAATATATAAAGGAGGGGGGGTGGTTGGAGGGTGTTAGTAAGTGAGAATATATAAAGGAGGGGGGGGTGGTTGGAGGGTGTGGTAAGTAGCTACAACTTTTGGTTGGGGGATGGAGGGAGTCGGGGGGCTGAAAGAGAAGGAGGGAAGAGGAGACAGGGTGAGTCATAGGACAAGGAGAGAGAAAGGGGGAGGAGGGAGAGTGGGAAACAAGAGTGGGAAGAGAGAGAGACAATGGTTGAAGAGGGGGTATAAAGAGAGGGATGAGATCATAGCTCGTCTGGTAGTCTGTTGTCATCCAGGTCACATTGCTTACCCCCCTCCCTTGTTCTCCCTCTCTATCTCTGCGGATGCCCGTCTTCCTCTGTGTGATCTCTTTGGCAGGCCTTTTCTAGACTTCTAACGCTGGAGCCATTTCAACTATGTAGAGGGACCAACTACAATGACCTCTAAACAGCCCAGAGAGAGAGAGACATGGGCCGAGAAAGGGAAAGGAAAAAGGGAATGATAGCGAGAAGGAGAGTAACGTGGCCATATCTAAAGGTGCCATATCCAATCGCTGACAACCAAGTACACAGTATCATCTCCTACCCTCATCCCAAGTGGCGCAGCGGTCAGAGAGACAAGACAGAGAGACAAGGAGAGAGAGCATCCTTTCATGGCTACAGGGGGTCCGTCCCAGTACCAGATGGGTGTACCTAATAAACTGGCCACTGAGTGTATGGTTGTGTTTGTCTTTGTCTCCTGTTTCTTGCTCCTCCTCCCCCTCTCGCAGCACTTCTCGACTTCTCTCTCGTTCTCTCTCTCTCCTTCCCCCCTCATGCTCTCTCGTTCTCTCTCTGTGGAACAATAACCCCAGTGTATGTGTGGGTCTATTTTTGTCCCTCCAAGGCCACCAGTGCTCCCCCACCTCCATGTCTCTCTCTCGCTCTGTCTGTCTCTCTCTCTCGCTCTGTCTGTCTGTCTGTCTGTCTCTCTCTCTCTCTCTCTCTGTCTGTCTCTCGCTCTCTCTCTCTCTGTCTGTCTGTCGCTCTGTCTCTCTGGCTCTGTCTGGCTCTGTCGCTCTGTCTGGCTCTGTCGCTCTGTCTGGCTCTGTCGCTCTGTCTGTCTCTCTGGCTCTGTCGCTCTGTCTGTCTCTCTGGCTCTGTCTCTCTCTCGCTCGCTCTGTCTCTCTCTCTCTCGCTCTGGCTCTCTGTCTGTCTGTCTGGCTCTGTGTCTCTCTCTCTCTCTGGCTCTGTGTCTGTCTCTCTCTCTGGCTCTGTGTCTGTCTCTCTCTCTGGCTCTGTCTCTCTCTCTGGCTCTGGCTCTGTCTCTCTCTCTGGCTCTGTGTCTGTCTCTCACTCTGTCTCTCTGTCTGTCTCTCACTCTGTCTCTCTCTGTCTGTCTGTCTGTCTGTCTCTCACTCTGTCTCTCACTCTGTCTCTCACTATGTCTCTCACTATGTCTCTCTCACTATGTCTCTCTCACTATGTCTCTCTCACTATGTCTCTCTCACTATGTCTCTCTCACAATTCAATTCAATTCAAGGGGCTTTATTGGCATGGGAAACATGTGTTAACATTGCCAAAGCAAGTGAGGTAGATATTATACAAAAGTGAAATAAACAATACAAATTAACAGTAAACATTACACATACAGAAGTTTCAAAACAATAAAGACATTACAAATGTTATATTATATATATACAGTGTTGTAACAATGTACAAATGGTTAAAGCACACAAGTTAAAATAAATAAGCATAAATATGAGTTGTATTTACAATGGTGTTTGTTCTTCACTGGTTGCCCTTTTCTTGTGGCAACAGGTCACAAATCTTGCTGCTGTGATGGCACACTGTGGAATTTCTCCCAGTAGATATGGGAGTTTATAAAAATTGGATTTGTTTTCAAATTCTTTGTGGATCTGTGTAATCTGAGGGAAATATGTCTCTCTAATATGGTCATACATTGGGCAGGAGGTTAGGAAGTGCAGCTCAGTTTCCACCTCATTTTGTGGGCAGTGTGCACATAGCCTGTCTTCTCTTGAGAGCCATGTCTGCCTACGGCGGCCTTTCTCAATAGCAAGGCTATGCTCACTGAGTCTGTACATAGTCAAAGCTTTCCTTAAGTTTGGGTCAGTCACAGTGGTCAGGTATTCTGCCACTGTGTACTCTCTGTTTAGGGCCAAATAGCATTCTAGTTTGCTCAGTTTTTTTGTTAATTCTTTCCAATGTGTCAAGTAATTATCTTTTTGTTTTCTCATGATTTGGTTGGGTCTAATTGTGCTGTTGTCCTTGGGCTCTGTGGGGTGTGTTTGTGTTTGTGAACAGAGCCCTAGGACCAGCTTGCTTAGGGGACTCTTCTCCAGGTTCATCTCTCTGTAGGTGATGGCTTTGTTATGGAAGGTTTGGGAATCGCTTCCTTTTAGGTGGTTGTAGAATTTAACGGCTCTTTTCTGGATTTTGATAATTAGTGGTTATCGGCCTAATTCTGCTCTGCATGCATTATTTGACGTTCTACGTTGTACACGGAGGATATTTTTGCAGAATTCTGCATGCAGAGTCTCAATTTGGTGTTTGTCCCATTTTGTGAAATCTTGGTTGGTGAGCGGACCCCAGACCTCACAACCATAAAGGGCAATGGGCTCTATGACTGATTCAAGTATTTTTAGCCAGATCCTAATTGGTATGTTGAAATTTATGTTCCTTTTGATGGCATAGAAGGCCCTTCTTGCCTTGTCTCTCAGATCGTTCACAGCTTTGTGGAAGTTACCTGTGGTGCTGATGTTTAGGCCGAGGTATGTATAGTTTTTTGTGTGCTCTAGGGCAACGGTGTCTAGATGGAATTTGTGGTCCTGGTGACTGGACCTTTTTTGGAACACCATTATTTTGGTCTTACTGAGATTTACTGTCAGGGCCCAGGTCTGACAGAATCTGTGCAGAAGATCTAGGTGCTGCTGTAGGCCCTCCTTGGTTGGTGACAGAAGCACCAGATCATCAGCAAACAGTAGACATTTGACTTCGGATTCTAGTAGGGTGAGACCGGGTGCTGCAGACTGTTCTAGTGCCCGCGCCAATTCGTTGATATATATGTTGAAGAGGGTGGGGCTTAAGCTGCATCCCTGTCTCACCCCACGACCCTGTGTGAAGAAATGTGTGTGTTTTTTGCCAATTTTAACCGCACACTTGTTGTTTGTGTACATGGATTTTATAATGTCGTATGTTTTACCCCCAACACCACTTTCCATCAATTTGTATAGCAGACCCTCATGCCAAATTGAGTCGAAGGCTTTTTTGAAATCAACAAAGCATGAGAAGACTTTGCCTTTGTTTTGGTTTGTTTGGTTGTCAATTAGGGTGTGTAGGGTGAATACATGGTCTGTTGTACGGTAATTTGGTAAAAAGCCAATTTCACTATGTCTCTCTCACTATGTCTCTCTCACTATGTCTCTCTCACTATGTCTCTATCTCTCTCTCTCTCTCTCTCAAATTCAAATTCGAGCTGCTTTCTTGGCATGAAAAACATTGTGTCAATATTGCCAAAGCAACAATGTATACAATATACATTGTAATAAAATTACAATCTCTATCTGGCTCTGTCTCTCTCGCTCTGTTTGTCTGTCTCTCTCGCTCTGTTTGTCTGTCTCTCTCGCTCTGTTTGTCTGTCTCCCTCTGTCTCTCTCTCGCTCTGTCTCGCTCTGTCTCTCTCTCGCTATGTCTCTCTCTCGCTCTGTCTCTCTCTCGCTCTGTCGGAGTTGGACCCCGTTACTAGAGCCCGGAGTTGGACCCCGTTACTAGAGCCCGGAGTTGAGCCCCGTTACTAGAGCCCGGAGTTGAACCCCGTTACTAGAGCCCGGAGTTGAACCCCGTTACTAGAGCCCGGAGTTGAACCCCGTTACTAGAGCCCGGAGTTGAACCCCGTTACTAGAGCCCGGAGTTGAACCCCGTTACTAGAGCCCGGAGTTGAACCCCGTTACTAGAGCCCGGAGTTGAACCCTGTTACTAGAGCCCGGAGTTGAACCCTGTTACTAGAGCCCTGAGTTGAACCCTGTTACTAGAGCCCGGAGTTGAACCCTGTTACTAGAGCCCGGAGTTGGACCCTGTTACTAGAGCCCGGAGTTGAACCCTGTTACTAGAGCCCGGAGTTGAACCCTGTTACTAGAGCCCGGAGTTGGACCCTGTTACTAGAGCCCGGAGTTGAACCCTGTTACTAGAGCCCGGAGTTGAACCCTGTTACTAGAGCCTGGACTTCTTCCTGCGCAGGTCAGGATCATGTTTAATGCCAACTTGCCTACATAAGGAACTAAATGATCATGAGAGAATTGCGGCATTAGTTGATGTGATGGTTTCTTGGAGACCAGGCTGCAGGGGAACGGACTCTGACGACCCCAGTGGCACCCAATCATATGGGACAGAATCTTTAACTGGAGTTACTCTCTCAACACACACACACCACCCCATTGTCCCAGTGGACTTTGGGGCAGCAGAATAATATTGTGTCAGTAAAGCTGCTGGTGGATCTCTGAGGTGCTGCCGGGTATATTTATTACCTTCACCAGAGTAACACTACGCTCCCAAGACATTCACCTCACACACACACACATACACACACTCAAGCACATACACACGCACACACTCAAGCACATACACACGCCAGCCTCCTTAGGGACATACAGCAAGTGCCTCTCTCTTTCTCTCCCTCCCGCCATTTCACATATTGGTGTTAATGTACTCCTGTAGCCAGCTCTGGGCAGACATGGAGCTGTCAGTTGACTTTTCACCCCTCTCCTCCTCACTTCCAGACATGGAGCTGTCAGTTGACTTTTCACCCCTCTCCTCCTCACTTCCAGACATGGAGCTGTCAGTTGACTTTTCACCCCTCTCCTCCTCACTTCCAGACATGGAGCTGTCAGTTGACTTTTCACCCCTCTCCTCCTCACTTCCAGACATGGAGCTGTCAGTTGACTTTTCACCCCTCTCCTCCTCACTTCCAGACATGGAGCTGTCAGTTGACTTTTCACCCCTCTCCTCCTCACTTCCAGACATGGAGCTGTCAGTTGACTTTTCACCCCTCTCCTCCTCACTTCCAGACATGGAGCTGTCAGTTGACTTTTCACCCCTCTCCTCCTCACTTCCAGACATGGAGCTGTCAGTTGACTTTTCACCCCTCTCCTCCTCACTTCCAGACATGGAGCTGTCAGTTGACTTTTCACCCCTCTCCTCCTCACTTCCAGACATGGAGCTGTCAGTTGACTTTTCACCCCTCTCCTCCTCACTTCCAGACATGGAGCTGTCAGTTGACTTTTCACCCCTCTCCTCCTCACTTCCAGACATGGAGCTGTCAGTTGACTTTTCACCCCTCTCCTCCTCACTTCCAGACATGGAGCTGTCAGTTGACTTTTCACCCCTCTCCTCCTCACTTCCAGACATGGAGCTGTCAGTTGACTTTTCACCCCTCTCCTCCTCACTTCCAGACATGGAGCTGTCAGTTGACTTTTCACCCCTCTCCTCCTCACTTCCAGACATGGAGCTGTCAGTTGACTTTTCACCCCTCTCCTCCTCACTTCCAGACATGGAGCTGTCAGTTGACTTTTCACCCCTCTCCTCCTCACTTCCAGACATGGAGCTGTCAGTTGACTTTTCACCCCTCTCCTCCTCACTTCCAGACATGGAGCTGTCAGTTGACTTTTCACCCCTCTCCTCCTCACTTCCAGACATGGAGCTGTCAGTTGACTTTTCACCCCTCTCCTCCTCACTTCCAGACATGGAGCTGTCAGTTGACTTTTCACCCCTCTCCTCCTCACTTCCAGACATGGAGCTGTCAGTTGACTTTTCACCCCTCTCCTCCTCACTTCCAGACATGGAGCTGTCAGTTGACTTTTCACCCCTCTCCTCCTCACTTCCAGACATGGAGCTGTCAGTTGACTTTTCACCCCTCTCCTCCTCACTTCCAGACATGGAGCTGTCAGTTGACTTTTCACCCCTCTCCTCCTCACTTCCAGACATGTTGTACTGGG